>NC_091131.1:68097044-68397044 GCF_040183065.1 Periplaneta americana | reverse complement strand
CGATATTTGGTATTTTACGTAAATGGATGAACTACTTTTCTTCCCTCCTATACCTAGTAGAGTGATTTGTTTGTGTTTCACGCCAGTATCATCGAACTACAGTCGTAGAAGGGGACAGCAAACTATGTTTCCGGTTCTCTAAAGGTATAGCCAGGTTAATATTAAAAATGTTAGTAAAAATAAAATGATGTCCCTGTATAAATATTTTGGTAATGTGAAGACATCGGTCAGGGTAGCCTACGATTGATATGCGGGATAAATGTTATGTAGCTGAATCGATAGATGACACCAAACAGTGAATCACAATACTGTCTTACAGAAATGCGATCCTAAGATCGTAAAACAATTACCGCTAACTAAAGGAGGTAAGCACAGTAAGTCTCAGGCTGCGGTGCAAACTTTCGATCCTCCTATTATATGATTACCGGAAGTCACAAGGGCCAGTTACGTCTATTAATCTGCCACAAAATTGAATTTTCCAGTTCTCTTTTAGGATTTCCACCATCACCATTGGATGTAATTCTTGAACAACCCGTTACTATTCACATTTACTTTAAAAATTTCCATAAGAAAATTAACACTTTTCTGCACTCAGTATCATTATCTAGAAGTGACCACGAGCACACTCCTATTCTCCACTGAATTGCCTCCCTTCACAAATAATGCATACTTGAATATGTGTTCGTACATTTCAATGGATACAAATAAGAAGAAATATAAATAATTGTCATAACTGTTTAGTCTGTAACCAATATGCATTACAAAACTAGACTACTGCAAACAATTTATTTCAAATTCAAACAATTTCCTCGTGTTAATTACAAAATATTACGTTAGTCTAATCTGTTCCTCCTGTTTGGATGCGATATGAATTGCACACATTCATACATTCACACAAGAAGATAAACTCGTTACTTTTTGTTATAGTCCAAACCAAATTGTGGTTTTCATCTCTATGCGTGCTTATCTCTTTGTTGACAGGGATGTCTCGAATAATGCCAACTGTCCAGTGTAATATCTCGCTTTACTATTTCGAATTGCAGAGCTTTCCGCTTCGTTTGTAATCCCCATGTTATTCAATACGAAATTCTCTGTGCCAAATAATGGAAGTGATAAAATAAATCCTTCTGTATACACATACAGTTTATGACACTTTTATGGTATTCAATACTGAGCAATTATACCGACATTTTAAATCAAATCCTCAGCCTGCATACTAAAATTGATAGAAAACTAAGGACATGACGTACTGTGGGGAAATCAATTAGATATCAGGGAGCTTCTCTATTTTCTCTTTCGAGACTACTACCAAATTGGTTTCTTTCGCTAAGAGAATGGTTCTCAAAGTGTGGATGTAAATAATTGGGGAGGGGAAATTTACAAAAAAAAAAAAACAAAACAAAAATACATCGTTAACATAATTTTGTACTGTATTTAGAAACATAACCATAAAAAGCAAACAATAGTGTTAAAGTGCTTATGACGCAAAAATAACGCGATAAATGTGAGTACCTGTTTCATAAACTACCTATAAAATCTCAAACCTTGCTCATGACGTATTCGACACACACAATGGTAATATAATTTTCAAGTTAAAGGCGATTTCTTGATTTTTGTTTTGATAACAGTCATAGGCGAGAAACTTATTTCGCACAATTACGAATTTGCAAATGGTATAAAATACTCGTATTTAAGAGAATCTTTTGCAAGCTCAAAGTATTCCTGCATTCTTTTGCAAAACTGGTCTAAGCTCTGGGTAAAAAGTTCAGTTCCAACATTCCATCGTCCACACCTGTCGAGTAACGGTTAGCGCGTCTAGCCGCGAAACCAGGTGGCCTGGGTTCGATTCCCGGTCGGGGTAAGTTACCTAGTTGAGGTTTTTCCCGGGGTTTTCCCTCAACCAAATATGAGCAAATGCTGGGTAACTTTCGGAGTGGACCCCGGACTCATTTCATCGGCATTATCACCGTCATCTCATTCAGACGCTAAATAACCTAAGCTGTTGATAAAGCGTAGTAAAATAACCTACTTAAAAAAAACATTCCATCAGTAGACGACATATTTCAACGAGTTTTTCCTTTATATGTGTTGGAATTTCAGTCAGTCGAACACAAATGTTTAAAAACAGATTCATTGTAATTATTTCCAGTTTCTTCCAGAAAATACTCTATGCCTAAAATTGTTCAAACTTAATTGCATGTCCGCAAAAAAAAATCAGAATTTTCCACAACATACGTAGCTAAATTTTCCACCAGTTCCTGAATGCACTGAAATTATTTTCTTTATCATTTTATTATCGTTTATAGAAATCTGAAAATTTACAAAAAATAAATTTTCATAATTTCTTTTCTTTGCATCGAACCTCGAAACCTGTGATACCGGTGTAGACATACGAATTTAACACTTTCTGAAATAATTATCTCAATCGGTTGGAATTTATAGGTTTTATTAACGTTTATACAAATCAAACTTATACTGTATTTCTCTGCATGGGACCATGAAACTTTTGATAGATATGTGTGAAGATACATGAATTTAACATTTTTAAGGAATTAGAAGATTCAGTTGGGTTTCGTAAAATGTATTCTTGTTTTCATATTTGAAACTCTCGCGAAGTGATGCCAACCACAAATCAAGTTTCTTTATAAATCTGTTTTTTTTTCCGGCTGATATTACTGTAACATCTCGGACTTGCAAAACTATTACTAAAAATATCAGCAAGAATACCAGTTAAAAGAATTAAATGAACTGGAAAACAGGTTTACATAGGCTATTCCAATTTCTCTTTTTCCAGATATATACGTTTATGGAAAAGTAACTTCCCATCCCGAAATAGCTGTATCTTCTGTAGGCCTATATATCAGCAGTTTGGTTTCATATAGGCACCATTACAGTTTAGAAAGTTTGGGATTTTTTTATCGATGCGTGTTTCGTTGCTATGGCAGCTGTGTCACGCTTGTATAAACAATAATTGTTGTTCAGAATACACACGATAGTTGTAGGAGAGTAATTTTTATAATTTTGTAATGGTTTTACTTTTACGAGTTCGAATTGGCCTCTTTCGGTGCTCTTACGAATGCAATAGATAATATGTATATGCATTGAGAAGATATCGAACGTTACATGGATTGAGAAATGGACAGATGAGGCACATTTCGAATTGAACAGAGGTGTTAACACTCATAACTGCAGGATATATGCAGAAGATAATCCAAACACAATTATACAGCAAGAATCACATGTGGTGTTTCGTCATATTTCATAATAGAATATTATTTCTATGAAGAAATTGGAAATGGAAAAACAGAAACAGTGACGGTAACCGGGCAGCGATATTTTCAAATGTTGCTAGACTCTGCAATACCAGCGTTACAGAATCATGAAATCGAAAACATTGCTTTCATGCAAGATGACGCTTCACTTCACATACAAAATAATGTAAAAACACTATTGCGTAACACATTTGGTGATCGTGTAATTAGTAGGCATTTTCCGAACAGTGAGACACTGTTTAATTTAAAAACTGGTGTAACACTGTCAAGTCGGCAGAAAGAACTTTTCATGGATTGTAATGATTTTAGAACAATACTGTTCCCGAATTTGGACACTTCAAGAACTCAACATAAGAAGTGACTATATCTGAAATTAAATTCCCCGAGAATAACTTTACAATCCTGGATGAACATAAAAATTAACAATTAAATCAAATAAAATAAAACACAATAAAATAAAATAAAACTACAATTTGCAAAATATATATATATATATATATATATATATATATATATACAGAGTACAAAAGAAGTGTAGATCAAGTGAACGTAACAGGCAAATAACCTGAAATAATACAAAATGACTCATACGCTATAGGCCAGCGATGTCAGAATGTCAGACAGAGACTAAACTGAGCGGAGAGCTCCACTAGACTGATTGCGTGCTCCGGTGTTTCCACAGACATAAGCAAGTTCAAGCTCCGATCTAGCTCCACAACTGGTTTTGGAGCTTACAACTCTGACTCTACTGCTATAGGCCCAAAACTTTGTAGTCTTACTTAACTTCTGACTAAGCGTCTATGTAATTGTAGCATTGGAACGCCATGCTAGACAATCAACACACAAGCTTATTCGACTCCGGACGAAAAGCTAAGATTTCGGATTACAAAGTTTCAGATTTTCATAACACTTTCTTTAGTCAGGTACTGAATGTTTATACAATGTGTGTGTTTATTACTGGTTGTGACAAACTCTGATCTCGCCACACACAAGATACGGAACTGATATCTGAATTGTGTTACATTATTTCATGATGAAATGGAACTGAGAAATGGTGTAACTTCACAAATATGCATAACGTATATCAGGAAACGTAAATAAGCGAGTTTCAGTTTCAGTTTAGGTTTAATTTGTTCAGGCTTTTGGTATGCCTTGCATATATGTTCTTTGGTAGATAGGTAGATAGATGGTGGCATCACAGAGCTACTCGATTACTTCTTGTGAAAATGTCAGAAAATCATCGGTCGGGTATAGGAAGAAACGAAGATACTTGGAGGCAGGTTCAGTCGGTTTATTGCTTTCGCAATGACCACATCCTGTCTCCAGAGTGGTATGCTACAATTCTGAGGTTATTTTCAATAATGTAAGTATTTTTTCTCCTATGTGTGTTGCGTAGTGGGATCGAAGTTTCAACAAACACCGGTATCTAATTTTGGGGAGACAATCACAAAAATGTTTCCTTGAGTTTGCACTGAACTTTAAATTTGGTTTTAAAAAAGAAGGTGAAAGTACCGTACAGTTCTGGTGATTTCAGAAGTGAAAATCTGGCATTACACTACTTTATTACAGACCAGTACTGACAACATCACAAAACAAAAAAATCACCAACCTTTGCACAGCGCTTGAAAATCCTGCACAGATTCATACAGTATGTGCAAGGATAACAAAAGCCTAAATTCATTTAACCTAACCTGTCACAGATTCGTATATGCAAGGCATAACGTGAGTGCACACAAGTGTGAAACTTTCGTAATGTCACCAAAGTTATGTTGGTATGACTAAGGAGAGAGCTCTAGACACTTGAAAGTCTGTAAGCAGCGTACAAAGAACTACTTCAACGCTAGTTTAGCCCAAAACTCTGTTTCTAATTTTATTGCATTTACTGACTGTTCACAACGTCCACTTATACCGTTATTTATTATTAGGCCTACTATATTTTCATGGTTTATTCAAATCGATTTGAAAACAATTTGAACACGGAAGCTGAAGTTTCGAAATTAGTTAAGTTGGTTAATATGTCATCGATATGTTGGCATGTTGGTCGCTCTGTAGGGTTAGCTATAAACTATGTATGTATGTATGTATGTATGTATGTATGTATGTATGTATGTATGTATGTATTTATTCAATGCCTACCCACTTCATTTTACGACTGTAAACAATGTTGTGTTTTCTTAATGGGGCGCATGAAAACTTAATATTTTGACTGTTAATGAAGAATGGTAATATTGACTTTTGGGAGAACAAAATATTTTGTATTACTTACGCCTTTTCAACATAGGCCTACATAATTGCGCTCGCTGATGACAAAACAAAACAGCTGACACATCAAAGAAATGAACTTTCATGCGCTTAGCTAAGGCTTAGCGTATTGAGATCGTTTTTTAATACGATACCAGTTTTCATGGAACTCAAACCGTATTGAATATCATCCGATCTCACTTATTAGGTGTATCGACCTTAAGACTCAGATCGTTTTGAATCTCCGTTTTCATGGAATTTTCAATGTGATAAACGTAAAAGTGGTATATGTTGTTCATCACGTGTTCAATTACTTCTTTAAGCAAGATAAAAGTACGATATCGCTAAAGTAAATAATTACCAAATAATGTATTGCTCAAAAGTGTTCACAAAGTAATATTACAACAGCAACAGACACATGTATTAGTCGAGATGCTGATAAACACAACACTAACGGTTGCCTTTCTGTCGAAGACTCGCTGATGATTTGTCCATTAAATCAACTCATTATCGACATGACGTTTAGTGTCATAGGTTCATTAGCAGCCACCATATTAGACGCAATTTCTAGTATTCAGGTGAAAGTTAATTACATTCTACAGCGCAGAAACTCTTAAACTTGAACTAACAACAGTAGGCTAAATGAATCACAACGGTTGCAGCGTTACATAAAATAAACTAGGACCTACTTAATGTGAAACGATTTACCTTATATGTGCAGGTTCAGGACTACCAGCCATCTCCTATGGTCGAAATGAAGTCTGATTCCACAGTCAATGTGATAGTTATCAAGCTAACATTCTATTTATTTGAACACTCACAGACCCAAACTTATTAATATTAAATATCACCAAACACACGTTTGACATAAAAAATCACAACTAAGTTACACCAAATCAGCAATAACGTTCTCAATCACGCCACAATTCTTCAATTAAGATGGCTATAATAACACTGTATTAGCCCTCTTGTCTCTAACTGACCGCCAAAAGCTGTGTCGCTACAGAGCTCACTGGTCGCTACACATGCCTCTGCCATGGGTTCTTACCCCCACCCTACTCTTATCCCCTTCACTTCGATAGAAGCAAGCAGATAGATATCAGCAGCTGACATACAATTGCACAGTAGGATACCTACAGTTTTTTATACTGCTTTTGCTGGATACTGTGTTTGGATGTCTTTTACAAAACAGAAAACAATTACGAGTATGTAGAAACGTAAATTTGAAGAAGCATAAAGGAACAGTATTTTTCGTACTGATGGAGAAAATATTAAGTGCTTAATTTATTGTAAAATATTAAATGGAGTTTAAAAGAACAACGTACGACTTCATTATTCTTCTTATCATAAAGCCTACCACGTCCTTATCTGTAAGTTACATGCTTCATTAATAAACAAACAATAGCCTTAACGGTATCGGCTTCTATATTATTATAGTCTTATAAAATGGAGGCAACCTTCAATGTCATATATTTACACATAAACTATAACGCTAATATTGTTACATATGAAGATGGAAGTGCTTATGTTCAGTAATATTGTTCCAATATTATGGATTATATTTCAGATTCTCTTTTCTTATTCTAGAATCAAAACGAACTAAAATGCTATAAGATTTCAAACAAGCAAGTTCATGTGCAAATTTTGACAGAGTCACCACAACCCTGGCTTTAAAAAAAAAAAAAAAAAAAAAAAAAAAAAAAAGGAATCCAGCTAGCTATACTCTTGCCTGAAGAAGTGCAAAATCTATGAAAATCTAGTACAGACGGTCGTTTTTCAAGTCATGTTTGGGCGGTGTCGCTGAAATAATGTTCCAGAGCAAATTTATAATTTCAGTAAGATTCATTTGTCTTCTAACACTGTGAACAGAAGGATAGATGATATTTACAAATTAATTAAAAATTAAATAGAACTAAAATTTACTCAGTTCTCTGGCGCTGACGAATGTATAAATATAAATGGCGAGGCCAGTTAGTCATCTTCATTCGAGGAGTGAACGACAATTTAGCAATACTCGAATTTCTTCTTGATTTAATTGCACTGAATGAAAATACAACTGGATACGATCTGTTTCTGGCATTGAAAAGTTTAAAAGAAAAAAATAATGTAGATCTTAAACAACTGATCTCAGTAGTAATACCCTGCAATGGCTGGAGAAAGGAAGGGTTTAGTTGGTAGCCTTAAAAATGAATTCGTAAATACAGAACTATGTCGAGATGTAAATTATTATTTGCGTCGCATTATTCACCAACAAGTATTATAGAATAAAGTTGTAAATAAGTAACGTGTGAAGAATGTGGTTGTGCATACCAGCAGCAAAATTAAATCATCAGCTCTGAAATATTGCAAATTTCGAAAACTTTTGGAAGCTTTAGGGAAGGAACACGAAGATTTATCATTTTATACTGAAGTCAGATGGCTTAGTCGAGTCAAAATGCTTCGCCTTTTTTCGACTTACGTAGTATAATTTCTAACTTCATGAACAGTCTGGAAATTTTTTATAATTGAAAGAAAAACTGCTGATATAAAATACCTACTGTTTTCTATCATGATGAATAACAAAATATACAGTATGTTTTTTATTAATAATACAAAAATAATTAATAGTAGGAGGAAAAGTTAACACGGATAAAGTTCATGTAGATTAAAAGTATAAGAAAACAAAACGTTTTCTGGTTACAGTCAGTCTCTGCACTGTCATCTACATTGCCTGAGCAAATACTCACTCCACCTCTCTCTCTCTCTCTCTCTCTCTCTCTCTCTGCGATATTGGTGTTACGTCACAATTTCGTGGTGTTTGACAATCACGTCTAAGCGCACGAATAGAACAAGTTGTGTTACCAAATACAGAGTGTAAAAACTCCCTTTATTAACAGCTAACTTCCCACAGATTCTCCCACTGTTCATCTAGTTTCTGTCATAAAAAGTGTACTTTACAAAATGTATAACATTCGGTGAATGGAAATTCAATTATTAAATTATGTCTATACTAAAATTACCACAAGACTTGCTCTTATGCATATTGATGACTACAGGTAGACTACAGCTGTTTCATCTGAAAAAAGGTAAAATGAGATATGTAGGCTACGAGTATATTAGACAGATATTTGATAATATTTCCGGTCTTGTTGGTTGAGACGCTGTCAGTGTTTTTATTGATCTTGAAGCTCGTAACTCTTAGACATCAAAGATAGTTCACATAACATGAGCAATTGCATTCTGAATCTACCAAATTTCAAAGACAAAGTACCATAATGCATTTATAACATATTTTATTCTGTAAGAACGTGAAATTGGTAACTTCATATCTACAGATCTCTAGGAAACTGTCTATTAATTGTGGACATATCGAGCAACTAAAACGTATATTTTTCTCGATATGTTACACTAGAAATTTTACATTAATTTGTTGGATAAGTGGGGCTAACAAGTTCATGCATTTGCATTTTTTTAGATTATTATTAATATGCTAATTAATTATCTCTGCGAATTAAGAGTCGTGCACAACCGGTTACGAAAAATAGAAATTAGACTATGTATTGCTTTTGAACGCCTGGTGCTGTAGTCAGTGTGCAAAGCTCTTCTGTCTCGCGGAGTGTCTCAGTTTCGGTTTAACGAATATTCGGTTGTTTGTCATTCTTTGTGGGTGGACGCCAAAAGGCAGATCACATTGAGCCATGCAGGAGTTTCAAGAGCCCTTACAAGGACGCGATTATCATCGTGTAGGCCTACCATTTAATTCATAATTCTTTCTCACTACATTCAATCAATCAATCAATCACATATCGATCCATCCATCTACTCACTGATTCATTCATTCATCCATCGATTCATGGATTGATTCATTAACTGATTCATTGATTCACTGATTGTTTCATTCATTCATTGATTACCGATTAATTAATTAATTCATTCATTCATTCATTCAGGTGTTACAGTTTTTACTCATTTTGTATACAGTAGTGGCAAAAAAAACCGGACCGACCCTTGTAGCTGATTTTAGAGCTTTGTTCACTCCAGAGCAGGATAGACTGGTAACTAAGTCTTTTGTGGTTCGAATTCTGCCTGGGAAGGAAATTTTATTTTGTTCCTTATTCAAATTTATTCCCAATACTTTTCGATTGCTGATAAAATTCATGTTCTGGGAATAATGAGATAATTAAGTAGTAAAATATCGCTACAATCGAAAAGTATTGGGAATAAATTTGAATAAGGAACAAGAACATTTCCTTCCCAGGTAGGATTCGAACCATGAAAGTCTTAGTTACCAGTCTATCTTGCTCTGGAGTGAACAAAGCTCTGAAATCAGCTACAAGGGTCGGTCCGGGTTTTTTTGCCACTACTGTACTCAGAAAATGTCAGTGTTCTCTCTAGCTTGCAAAACATAAGGGGTAACCGATGGAACTTCGAACATTCGGTCGGATGGTCTACTTTGTCGGATGTTCTCTGACCGGTCGAATACAAACCGGTTGTATGGCCTATTCTGCAGCTCTCCAGTGCGAATCACACATTTTCTAGTCTCTAAAATCCATATAAGTGCATACTTTTGTAATTTTAAATAACTGCATCATGTTTTCGAAAATTTATTATAATGCAGCATATTTTAAGATTGGTCTCGTAAAACTAAGATGATGATTATGATTATGATGATGATGATGATAATAAAAAAATAATAATAATAATAATAACAATAAAGATACAAAAAAAATTTGAAAAGAGATTTAAAATTACAGTAACTACTCTTTCCAACACGCATTAAGACTTCAAATTATTAACGGATAACAAAAATCGATTCTCTTCATGGTTTCAAGTTTCTGGTCGGACTATATTTGAAATTTACTTCCATTTACTACGTAGTTTGTCATACACTAGACAATTTTCTCTTGCAACATTAAAGATGACTTTTTCATGCTTCTCATCGAATTATCAAAACAATTAAACTGTGTTTTCCTGCAGTAGCTAAGTTGTTATCCGTCGCCTTGGTTCTCCGAATAGCGTATGAATGTTCGTCCGAGCGGTCAGTGGTTCAACTCTTAGCAATGGAAGAGACTTTTCTTCCGTCCACGGGACTGTGTGTTTGTCCCTTAGTCTTAATGAAAACAGAACTAGTTTCTTTATTACAATCGGGATTAAAAACTCAAATTTATGCAAAAAAATATTTTTAATAAAGAGCTCACCAGATATTTTAACATATCATTTATAAAAAGGATGGTGATCTTTTCCAAAAATTCGTATTTTCTCGAGGACTCACACGTTGCGCTACTTTAATGATGCACTTTTTAATAAATTCTCGTTGCGTTTACGGTTTTTTTCTTTAGCAATTTCCGACGCAGTTTCATGGTTCACTTCAGGAATATTCTTCCTCATGAATTCTGGCTCGGTTCTTATATTTATTTATTTAAATATCAATCAATCAATCCATCCATCCACCCATCTATCCATCTATCATATCTATCATATCTATCTATCATAACTATCTAATCTATCTATCTATCATAACTATCTAATCTATCTATCTATCTTATCTATCCATCTATCATATCTATCATATCTATCTATCATATCTATCCATATATCATATCTATCATATCTATCTATCATAACTATCTAATCTATCTATCTATCTATCTATCTATCTATCTATCTATCTATCTATCTATCTATCTATCTATCTATCTATCTATCTATCTATCTATCTATCTATCTATCTATCTATCTATCTATCTATCTATCTATCTATCTATCTATCATATCTATCTATCTATCATATCTATCTATCTATCATATCTATCTATCTATCATTATCTATCTATCTATCATTATCTATCTATCTATCATTATCTATCTATCTATCATTATCTATCTATCTATCTATCATTATCTATCTATCTATCATTATCTATCTATCTATCATTATCTATCTATCTATCTATCTATCTATCTATCTATCTATCTATCTATCTATCTATCTATCTATCTATCTATCTATCTTATCTATCTATCTATCTTATCTATCTTATCTATCATATCTATCTATCTATCTATCTATCTATCTATCATATCTATCTATCTATCATATCTATCTATCTATCATATCTATCTATCATATCTATCATATCTATCTGTCTGTCTACCATATCTTATCTGTCTGTCTGTCTGTCTGTCTGTCTGTCTGTCTATCATATCTTATCTGTCCGTCCGTCAGTCAGTCAGTCAGTCAGTCAGTCAGTCAGTCAGTCAGTCAATCTATCTATCTATCTATCTATCTATCTATCTATCTATCTATCTATCTATCTATCTACCTATCTATCTACCTATCTATCTACCTATCTATCTACCTATCTATCTACCTATCTATCTACCTACCTATCTATCATCTATCTATCTATCTATCTATCTATCTATCTATCTATCTATCTATCTATCTATCTATCTATCTATCTATCTATCTATCTATCTATCTATCTATCTATCTATCTATCTATCTATCTATCTATCTATCTATCTATCAATCATCTATCTATCAATCATCTATCTATCAATCATCTTTCTATCAATCATCTTTCTATCAATCATCTATCTATCTATCTATCTATCTATCTATCTATCTATCTATCTATCTATCTATCTATCTATCTATCTATCTATCTATCTATCTATCTATCTATCTATCTATCTATCTACCTATCATCTATCAATCTATCATCTATCTATCTATCTACCTACCTACCTACCTATTTATTTATGTCTCAGCCAGGCCCACAGGACAGAAGGTCGGAACTTCGGAGTTTTATTCAACACAAGTCTCATTCTAAATGATCGATAAATTAACCATCTAAATTCCGTTGGTATTTTGCCATAACTCTGTGTAGGCGTAATGTCACCGAAATGTGTGCATCTAGCTTTGGAGTTCCTCATACATCAAGATGATTTTTATAATGGGAAATGACCGAGTTGCAAAATATATCTCCGCCTCTTCAACACCCCTATCATCACAAATGAAATGAAAGTTAAACTAGTGAACAATACTATATCCTAACGGCGACGCGGTCGGTATGGGATTTCTAGCTGCAATACGTTGCCAGCAGCTGGAATGCTCGGAATTGGAGACTAAGCCAGCATTATCAACTCAACAAACAAATGGTGCCATCTAAATTGTACATACTTTCTGATTACGCATACACATTGCATCCAATAAACAGCGTTTGCGGAAGTTTATGTGAAGTCAATTCTGCACACGGTGTGGGGATCCCTGATGAGCTACACTTACCCTAAAGTAGGTTCTCTATCTGGGGGTCGTCCTCACTGTTCGCGGGTTCATGGCCGAGGCCATGGACTTTAACATCTTTAATGTAGCTTCTCCCAGGAGACGGTTAAATCTAGGAGACATCTCGTAGATTCAGAGAGATAAAAATTAAATTAAATTACCGGTAAATTAATTTCCTTCCGATTACACTGAACAACAAGAATTTTGCTCCGACTTAAAACAATGTGTCCCTTATTGTTTGATATGCGCTGAATCCTAAAATGCATTTCTTTTCTTCGTATCACGTAAGGTTTTTAAGATATAATATGATTTCACTTTTCGGCGCGGGTTGGGGGTATGATGATGATCAGGCTTCGAGACTTGGGACCCGATAAAATAAGTTTACTGTGCATGTACTATAGGTTGTTGACTCGCTACAGGTAGTGAAAGGTAGAGATGTGTTGAGGTAAGAACGTTGCTACTTAGAATAGAGTACGGTAGTATGGGGAAACACACACATGTACATTCTGAAAGTAAATATACATTACACAATGACAATATCAAAAGAATGTGAAAAGCATTTATTCTCCTGTCTTTTATAAGCATTTGTGTTTAATTATACACAGTGTTAATTGTGGAAATAAACATGTAGCAATTTTAATTTCTTCATTTATCCTATTGGTCGTCTTTAGGAAGTGCAGTTACAGTACCGAATTACAATGTACTACAAGATACATTTCCAGCGTCTCAAATGTAAATCTTTTTCGCTTATCTCCCAAACACAGTTTGTACTGTGAAAAGCTGCGCTCTACGTCGCATGACGAAAAAACCTAATATCATTGCAGTCTCTAAGATACAGTCCTTCATTCTCGGGTGACTCTATGTGCACTAATTTGCTGTTTATATTACACAGTGATCCATATCCGTTATTTTTACATAAAACTGATTTACACTTCTATTTTACACGTTCAGTAACCGGTATACTTGGTGTCTCTTTAATTCTCTGTGTCATTTCCTCAACTAATTTGAGGGTTTCCGGCATCTCTTGCTCTGACTTTTCTAACCGTATAATAGTTTCAGACACAGTTTGAAAATAGCTTTGTATGAAAATTAAATTATTCGTCAGAATCTTCAAATCCAGAGCGTTTACCTTTGCGTATTTGTTGGCATTCTTTCTACAGTACCCCCACCCACTGTACGTTTTACCACTATACTCAGTACGCCGTTATGCTGATTTCCCACTGAACTGCTCTATCGGATCCGAAGTCTCGAAACCTGATGATGATATAGAATTTAAAACCCGTCTGGGAATAGGACGTGGCTCTGTCAGGGATAAGGCAGGCCATAAGGTGGGATGACCCGCCTATTAGCATGGAATTCACGCATGTCTCATAGGTCATCGTCGGGAGCGAACTACATGCCAGGTAAGAAAGATGGTTGAAGCAAAACTAAACACATCACACACTTTTCCAATGGGCGATATACTGTATTCCCATACTGAATTCCATTATCTCGTATATTCCATAAACGTATTAAATTAATATGATAGATATACTCATAGAATATTAAAAACAATATTTTACGATACAAAAGCAATTTCCGCTCCCTGATTACGATTGGTTGTTTGACATATTACACTATGATGGATATTGACTATGTAAAAACGCATCCCCAAACACGCTCTCAATTCCATAATTTTGACGATGTCGGTACGCAAATGTATCTTCAACTACTTTTCCTAGATGGAATGTATAATTAAGTGCGTGCATCCATAACACGTAACAAATTAGGGGGTGAAACCATTCCGGAAGTTAACAAATGTAAATACCTAGCAGCGATCTCAGCTGGGGGGAACACGTTACTGACACAGCGGGAAAGGCATGGAGGGCGTTACACTTTGTGATGAGGGTACTAAGAAAAGGCTCTGATAAATCCAAAGAGATTGCATATAAATCACTAGTTCGTCCAGTAATGGAATATGGTGCTGCATGTTGGGATCCTTACAGATTAGAACATATTAAAACACTGGACAAGATTCAAAAACGGGCTCTCAAGTGTTGTCGTAATAACTCACCATTAAAATGGGACACACTCACGGACCGGAGAACGCGAATTCGATTATGCGCAATTTTCAAAACATACAGAGGTGAGCCTGCCTGGAGAGAAATAAAAAAATAGGTTGCAGCCGCCAAATTACTCTTCAAGGAATGACCACTCATATAAATTGAGGGAAAGAAGACAGAGGACGGACACTGGAAAGTTTTCTTTTCTCAATCGTACTATCAGAGATTGGAATGCTTTACCTCCAGACTTACTAAAGGCTTTACCAATAACCAAAAATGTATTTAAAAATAGGCTTAAGGACTTTACTAATAGACGGTAGTATATTATACACACTATTTTAAGGGTGTAATTGATATCTTGTTATTTGAAGTGTTCTATCAGTGAGGAAGTGTGTTGTGTCAGTGAAGTGTGTAGTGTCAGTGAAGTCTATTGTTAAGTGAAGTCTGTTTGTGTCAGTGAAGTGGCTGTGTAAAGTATTTGAACAGTGAAATGGTTTAGAAATATTAGTGAAATCAGGATAGAATCAGGATAATAGAATATCTTGTTAATATAATTATTTCTTGTTTATACAAACTTTTTGATTGGAAGTCAAATATACTATTTATATTAGATAAATTATATTATCTCCCTCATCAGTAAATAGACATATATAAAAATAATAATACAACATCTACGAAGTGTCAATATCAGTGAGTGAGTTGACAGCGAAATAAATGTAGTGCCGAAAGGTACTTGTGCAGGTATAAACCTGTCACACTCGTGGGTCTTAGTTCGAACTTAGGATTAAGATGCAAATTATATTTACTTTAAACGTTTTTTAAGTGGTCATGCTTCATTTAATTTAGGATGCTCGTTGTTATTATTATTATTATTATTATTATTATTATTATTATTATTATTATTATTATTATTTATTATTAATTATTGTTTTTTATTAGTTGTGTTTATTATTAATTGTCATTATTGAGTGTAATTAGTTACCACTGCCACCGGGCATATACCCATTTGCAATGTGAATAAATACATACACATACATACACAAATTAAACCAAGACAAGCAAAGCTGAAGAATCGTTTGAATGGAACGATCTTGGTATCGAGTTTTTATATTTAACAGACATTGCTATTCTGTGTTTCGGAAGACATCGGTCATAACTGCGAATTAACATACATCGAAAAGTTGATAAGTGGATTAAGGGACATATTTTAATATAATGAAAGAGCAAATACCAACGTAGTCTAAGTGTAAAAAAAAACGAACTTATGCTCTGAAGCTACGCTAGAGAGTATGTTCGAATCCCCTTTTAAAAAATAGAGCTCAGTTTTATTCTCTCTGTCTTCCCCTTGTTCTTCTTGTCTTCACTTTATTCTCCTTATATTCGACTCGTTCATCTTATATTCCCCGTGTTCTCCTTAAATTCCTCTTGTTCTCCTTGTCTTCCCATTATCCTACCCTTCCACTTGTTCTCCTTGTACATTCCTTGTTCTTATTATCTTCCCGTTATCCTTGTATTCTCCTTTCCTTTTTCGCACCACCCATACGTCGTTCTACGTAAAAATACGCTGCATAGTAAATCTATACACCTGTCGACAGGTGATCGCTCCCACACGTAGTTCTACGTAAAGATATGCAATAAAGTAAAGCAATGCTTCTGTCAATTTTTGCGTACATGTTTGTAATATAAAATACTTTAGAAAACAATTTAGGCTCTTTATATCCATATGATCCAATTTTGTCCGTTCTGATTTATTTTCTCAAGTAATGGAACTATCTGCAGGTGTTGTCTAATTTCTTTTTCAGGCGGTTCACGCTTACTCTTAAGGCAGACTCTTCAGGTCCTTTCAACTGCACGATTAAAATTTAATTTCAACTGCACGATTAAAATTTAATTTCAACTGCTGTAAATCTATCATTCTCTCTTACTGTAAGTACCACGAACTCGAAACCATGTAACAATACGTACTGGTATTATTCACTTCCAACTAAGTAAACAAACACTTTTTCTGACAGTCGTACTTTCCTGAAGCACAAAATACAAGGTTATAGTACATCTAGATTCCTGATTCCGCAGTCTAGACTAGTTCGTCTTGTTGTAACGGTCAGAAGAAAATAATTAAATTTTGTACGTCTACTGCTCTGTTGTCGGAGATTAAGAAGAGGAAGAATGGTCGAATCAATAGACGGAGAAGTCTGATGCTGAGAGAGGCAAACATAGTACACTACAAAAAATTAAAACTGTATTTAAACAATATGTAAGTTTTTATTAAGTGATTATTTGTTAATTGTTGTTAAATTTACTTATTTATTTATTTACTTAATTATTTACTTACTTACTTATTTATTTATTCATTTATTACAGAGATTTTATATTATTAACTCACAAACAAAACAGTAATTACTTATAAAATGACATTTTTCTGGCTTTCCAGTAGCTTTCCTCTTCTTTGTGGGACTATAAGCCAGAACATGTTAAGAGATGATGTTGGTGCACTTCAGTAGCGGATATAACTTTATGCAGAACGGTGACTGCATTATTCCAAGAGAAAGAGGTGTTTTTCCAGAAAGTCGTGCCCTGTTGATAGACAGGCGACATTAAATTGAAGATCTAACCGCATTATTCGTACATCTGCTGAAAAAGGAGTCGACGTACAGAGATACTAATAATAATAATAATAATAATAATAATAATAATAATAATAATAATAATAATAATAATAATACTTAACCTTTTAATGTTTATGAGTAACATGTAGTATAATGCCGTTTTATGTTACACAGCTGTTTTCCTCGTAATACTTGAGAATATTAAATGTATGATTTGTTCACATCATATTGGCAGCAAGAAAAATGCGTCCTCTCATCCTACTTGAAACTTTCGTTTTTGTAGAGGTACATGGTTTCGAGAGAGATATTGCGACGCTACACCACTCGCAGGTCAGAGACAAATACAAATGGAACGGAGTTTGACTCCAGTGAGTGAGAGAGTTGGAATTGGGGGAGGTAGAAAGCAACATAAATGCACAGCTATCATTGCGAACCACAATGTGCTCGCGAGTCACATTTTCGCCACGGCTGCTCTACAAGATTATACATAATATCTGCAAAACATTGTAGACTCGTTGAGATCAGGCACGGAGGGACTCGTTTAAAAATACTAAAATGCCACATAGAGGCGTTGGAACCTTAGGATACTAGGTCATGCATTTTCTTAAACTGATATTTGCTTTTCATCCTTTGAATGAAAGTTGCCTTCTAAAGCAGTGGTCGGCAAAGATTGCGTCACACAAAGTGCAGCCTGCAATACACAGCAAAAGTGGAAGATAGGAGAGGAAGAATACCCAAATTGTTTAACATTGAATGAACAAGTGATGGCTAAGGGAGGGAGACCATGCCTTACCCCTCCGCCCTGTTTGTTGAGAAATGTCTACCACCGTTCTAAAGAAAACATAAACATTTGACGATGAAAGAGTAGTTGAACGGAGAAAAATTCTCTCCGGCACCGGGATTTGAACCCGGGTTTTCAGCTCTACGTGCTGATGCTTTATCCACTAAGCCACACCGGATTCCCATCCCGGTGTCGGATCGAATCCTCTTGAATTAACCCTATGGCCATATCAGTCGAGTAGATCCATACATTCTCGCGCCCAAAGAAACCGCAAACATTAAAATTTACACTGCATTCATAACTATCGAATAGCAAGTCTGTAGCTACAGTGCTAGTGCGCTCACCTTCGATTCAGGCGGCCCGTGTTCGATCTCCGGTCCGGTCTAGGTGTAATTTGTAGTGGACAGAGCAGACATTGAAGATAGTTTTTTGGGGTACTACCGTTTCCCTCTTCCATTCCACCAACACACTCCACTGGTCCCTCATTTCATCTATCATCTGTAATAGTGAAAATAGACTGGTGTGCGATGGCTTTATTCGCAACAGTTAAACCAGATTTTATGTTTCTTCTCGGCTGCCAAACTTTCCATTCCCGCATAAAATCTAATTTTACTCTCTTATAATATAAATTATTACTTCTTGGAGCTTTTTATTGGTTGTAATAATCTATTCTATATATGTAGTAGGTATATACAGTAACTTATATATTAAAGAATTAAAACATTGTTTAGAGCTGTATACAATGTACCGCATTGTGTCAACCGACTGTATCCGAATATATGATACATAAAGGTACGGAGGTATGTAAATGCATTTTTTCGCCTATCCACTACCTTGAGCATATAGTCACTGCTTAACTATCTCGTCGAAATGTAACCAAACACTGGGCTTTATTAATGAAACACCATATATATATTCATTCATTCGTGGCGCTACAGCCCATGAAGGGCCAAGACCGACCAGCTGCCTGCTGGCCTCACGTCCGAATGCCAAAGCTGAGGTGAACGATCATCCAACCAGAATGGCGGTATGGTGTGGTTAGCACGATGATCCCCCCATCCGTTTTAGCCGGTTTGCAAAACCGGATTTTCGCTACCTATCGTAGCTCCCCAAGTGCATCACGATGCTGGATGGGCACCAATCCCATACACTGGCCGAAATTTCATGAGAAAATTTCTTCCCCCATGAGGATTCGAACCAGCGCGCATTCCGTAACACGAGTCCTAGGCAGGATGCCTTAGACCATGACGCCACGGCACGGGACATTAATGACGATTACTATTATAAAGTAAAATGAAATATGAAATAAATATACAGGCCTACCTACTTCATGCCATATATATTAGCTTTGCAGTTTTGTTTATTTATTTATTTTATTTGATGAAGAAAGGAATATAACGAAACAAGAGTAAGAAATAGACATAATGTTGGGAAACAACGAAGAGAGCGTAATGAAGTTCGAAAATGTTCAATAACTTAATCCAGAGAAATAGATGATGATGATGATGATGATGATGATGATTATGATGATTATGAATATGGCGACGTGTGTATGTTATTTTTGTGCATAATATTTAAAGTAGGAAAGTAGTAAGAATCTGTTTGAAAAGGAAACTTCAAAATTAATATTTTAAAATATGTTTCTTCAGCAGCTCGTCAGTTAATTTCCTTTCTGAGAATCTCTCTGCTGTCATGACATTCCTCATACATTTTACATAGGTACTCGATACTAAAAATAACTGATTGTGTTGATGAAAATGCATCTCGTCAACGTCTCTGGTCACAATGGCATGCAATCTCTGCCTGTCTATCGCCTGTCTGTCTGTCTGTCAGTCAGTTTTCAGTGTACTCAGGGCCAAGTCTTCAGTCATCAGAATGTTGATCAATATTTATCATTTGCTTCTGCGTTTCAGTTCGATCGCTTGAATTAATGACAAGGTTACATGAAACTGCGCTGACGCGAGAATAATTGGAATCACTTTATCAGTATTCCCTTAATTACGTATTATATTATATTATATTATATTATATTATATTATATTATATTATATTATATTATATTATATTATATTATATTATATTATATTATATTATATTATATTATAAGGAAATTCCGGATAACTTTAAGAATATTAAGAGTTACACTAGAGTTACAGTTTACATAATTTTTAGAACATCTAACTAACAAGTTTACAAACTGAAGTGATTTAAATATCTTATCACTGAAAATGTTCAATTTAGAACAATTTTTTCTTTGACTAATGCATTATGTAGCTAGTCGGCGATGTATGCAATGGAGGGGGAAAGGAACTGGCCAACCTACCCCATTATCTCTCGGCCTAGTTGCCTCATAAGTGGTGCCTTCTTGCCTAGATCATATATAAAACAGATTGACCAAGCTTATATTAAATTTAGACGCAACAGGAAAATAACGGACGCTATGCGTCGCTAGTGTCGAGAAATGAGCTTGCAATAACAAACACTAGATGGCAGAGTACCTGAACAGTACATAGAGTAATACGACTGTGGGATGACTTTTTTACGTCATGCCACCTCCAAATTTATTTCTCATTGTAATGTGAGGTTATGTTACAATAAGACTTTGATGTGTCGCTAAATTGTAGTATACAGAAGCTTGTTTTACCCAAATTCATCAACACACATAGATGACATTTTGGTACATGGCTGATATAATGTTGTTTGCGTTCAATATATAATCTGTCATCATTTGATGTACGAAATCTAATTGTTTTTAATTTTCAGTATACAATACCTCCCTAGCAACAATTATCACAAAAGACTAAAAAGAGCAGATTTCTCTGCGTTTGTTGAATGCACATCATGATGCTCACGAAAAGGCACTAATTTATTTTGTGTGAACAAGATTACAATTTTTGAATATGAAGGAAAAGCAGGTATCCCTCTTCTGAAATTTATCCGAAAGGGGAAGAATTACAACTCCCTATCCCCAAACATGTTTCTTCTTTTCTAGGCCTGTATGTTTTCATTTTACAGGTGTATTATATGATGCGATATGGAAGCAGATAAATAATAACTGTACGTTTCTCGTCCACATTAAATTCAACGTGTTCACAACGTAGACCTGATATATTGCTTCATGTAGGCTACACAGCTGGCAGTGTTCTTTTTACGAATAAGCGGTCGTACTAATCATTTTCTTTTCATCTGAACTATTGCTAGAATATGCGTTTGTGTTTTTATTTGCTCTGTATGTTGTTAAATAACTACTGAACATCGTCTTTGGTTAACAAATTGTTCTAGTATTCGTTTTATATCAGTCTTACGGTATTGAATTATGTCCATAACGTGGGCGAGATATTATCAGGCTGGAAAATTCGCTCTGAATGCATTTTTTTACACAATTTTCTAATTTTCAGCAGATTTACGATACCCTGTGCGGTTTCTCTGCCAATGCAGAGTTAATTGCAATATACGGTAATTCTGTTATTTTCCTGACACTTTTATATCCGTTCTCAAACGTACTGATTTAGATTCTTTACCCTACTGTAGGTATTTTGCTCTCTACAAATCATCGTTAGTCAAATGAAATAGCCTATAATAGTTGTTTGCAACGAATTAGTAGACAACCTCAATCCCTCCTGACCGCCTCCCTTACGAATTTCTTTCTCACTTTAATCAAATTTACTTTATACTGGTCCTTAAATTACTGAAACTAGTGCTGAGGTAGTTACGGTGATTTCTGAAGTGAAAATCGTTCAATTTATAAGGGTGAAATAAAAAATAACTTTTGTAGCCTTTTCTTGTCCTTAATTGGAAATTTGAGTAACTTCATATGACGACAATATTTCTTCCTTCTTCTACAGTTAACATAATCGCAGATGGGCATTTCTAAATGAAGTTTGTTAGCACCAAAAATAAAATATAGTGTTCCAATATCTTTATGATTTGTTGAAAATATTCATCGTTGCAAAGTTGCTTATTATATATTCCTTTATTAATAAATGATTTTTATATTAATAATCATTCGACCTGGAACATTAGCAGTACGATTAGCTGCAAATATAATTGCTGGACATTTACTATTAACCTTTGAGACAATATTGATACTTGAAATTCTTTATATAGTTCATCTATAAGAGTTAAATTAGCGCTGAGGTAGTTTCCTTCATACTCAGCTTATTCACCTTACATACATGAGTCTGTAACAGGTTAGGTTTGGTCAGTGCTGTCATGGTAATTTTTTTCTTGGCCATACATCCCACCCCTTGTTTTCTCCCTTGAAATATATTTTACTCTCCTCTCTCTACTTCTCCAATCGTCATTTAATTATTTTTTTTAATATTAAAGAAGAAGTAAAGAAATTGTTTTGCTTTACAATTTAATTGTACAAGTTTGATTTAAAGAATACACCATGTAGCACCACCATAGATGCACATTTGTCTCGATGAATCTTGGAGTGTATATTTGCAGCACTTCTTGTTTTTCAACCATTATTTTATATAATTCTGGATTCCAGTGCTGAAGAGGTGGATAATTTTTGTTTATGAACATTAAACAAAATAGGCGGTAGGTACAGTAGGAACAGGAAGAGATCATCTAAGATCTGTATAGATCTCCACGTACAAAACTTAGGCACCCATATGCCGTATGGCTCCTTACAGACAAAATTTTAATTTCCCCATACGATTAATTAAAAAAAATTGTAGGTTCCATACGATATATGGCCTCGTGTGGCCTCCATGACAGCACTGGGGTCAGATAGTTTAGGCACTTTTACACCTTGCATTATACAATCAAATGCATCTCCACAAAAAAATTCCTTATAAATTGAACGGTTTTCACTTCAGAAATCACAGGAACCGCTTCACCCAGGTAAGTAGTTAGCAGTTAATCATTTCAAAGCTCTTGTTATATTATGAAATAGCATCACACAATGCTGCCAAAATAAATGTTCCCAGTGTTAAAATTACAGAGTGTAGGACAGTTTTTGCTCTGGAAAATTAAAGGAAACAAACAGTATATCAAAACAGCAGCTGAGACACAAAGCACCTGAAATTCGAAAGTGGTTAAAAATTTTTATATTTCGTTCTTTCTTATTTACCAGCAACAGAAGTACCGGTATCAGATTTTTTGCAGAGCTAATATCAGAGGCCCCTCCTATTAGAGAATGTTTTGAATATAATTATATTCTGGAAAACTACATTGGCACATCAACCTCCCCTCCCCCCGCCTGAATTCTGGGCTGAAGCACGAAAATTTCGAAATGTACAAACTACAGATGCGGCAGAATATTACCACAATGGTCTTCAGCAAGAATTTTGTAAGACATATCCAAATATCTTCATGGTCATTATATGTATTAAAATAAAACATATACTACATGTGAAGTACCTACTAAAAATGAGAGAAATAGAAATGGGAAGGACAATAAAAAAAGTGGAATGGACAAACACTAAGAAACTATTCATCTTGAATCAGTATGAATAATAGGACACTTTTTTTTGGTGTTAGTGGTATAGAATATGAAATTAAGTTGCATCAATAAGTTTTTCGAGTTTAGCATTACTTTAAGTATTTATTGTCCCCCTGTTGGAAAGATGGAATTACTTTGTTTGAAACTTGATGAAATTTTATTGTACCTTAACTCAATTTATTAGGGTACAATAAAATTCAAAATAATAACTGCAGGTCATTTTAAAATAAATCTGTTGGATGTAAATTATTTCTTAATTTATTAGGACCATAAAGGTATTGTTACAAGCGATAGATTGAATAATTTTTATCTTAATAATTTAATGTAGGATGATTATTTCGGGAATTGTTATGCTCTAAATTGTGAGGATATTTTAATACTTTTTTAAAATATAAATTTGGAATATGTTTCCAGTTAGTAAAGAGTAATTCAGAGAGACAGAGGTCTCAAGCATATTTATTGACACATGCCAGAATTATTAAATATGAAAAAAAGAGTTCTTGCACTAACATACTGTTTATAAAGTAACCAAATCTTAAGAAATACAGTATATGTACTGGTATTCTATATAAAGGCATAGGAGTGAATATAAATATGTTTTAAGGAATTCCTATTTAATATTCCTGCTATAGGAACATGACAAAATAAATACAACGCAGCATGGAAGCTAATTCAACTCTTATCGAGTATTGTTGATGAGATGTGTTATGAAGGTAGACCGAATCATTCAATATAAATGTATAAATAGGACGAATAATAATAAATTAATTTCAGTGTATGTAGTATCAAAACTGAAAGCGGTAACTAGTCTATGAATGATGTCTTAACAAGTATAAATAAAATGGACTCTTGACAATAGACACACATTTGGCATCAGTAATAACTAGGACCTCAAGGAATTTATGGTAGCTCACCTGTCAGGCAAAACTCTGAATAGTCAGCATTGTCGAACTATAGAAGCACGATTAAAAAGTATTTTTTCCCCACCCATTACATATGATTGCTTTTTTCAAGTCCCGGTAATAACATTATTAAATTAATTATCCCACATATTTGGGTGGTGCCTTTCTTTGTTTCTGACATAATTTATGAGAGTTTCTCTTTTACACTTCAATAGAGAAATACAACTTTCAGTGGACAATGAACGTGTAACTCTAATGGAACTCTAAGAACCACAGCATTAATGTTTTCTTCTTTTCTTTCATGCCCTTTAGTTTTTGTTGCAGATAATATCATGCTATTGGATAATTATACATGCACCTTTCTAATAAAATTGGCATATATTTCACTGGTCTCAGAAGTAAAATTAAATGTATAATAGCTTCTCGGTGCAAAATATTTACTGAAAATTATTGTAGGATTTGAATAGAAATGTCACTTCTCAGGCAAGATTATTCGTGGATGACTGTATAATATACAGAAAAAATTAGTGATAAATCTTATATCACCGCCTTGCAAAACTAGCTTGACGTTATTGAAAACTGGACTACAACAAATAAAATTAAAATCAATGTGAGCAAATGTAAATCAATATGTATCCTTCTGTAAAACATAAAATTAAATTCGTCTCATATACCAATTAAATGGATCACCAGTGTCACAAGTAAACACTTAGGTACTGTATATATTTTAGTAACAAACTGATTGAAATAAGTCACTAATATTACAAGGATAGCCTGGAAAACACTATATTTCTTTATGCGTATTCTTAAGAAAGCTAACCAAAAGTCAAAAGAATACATAACCCATGTTCGGTCCACTGCTGTGGAGTAATGGTAGGCACATCTGACCGTGAAATGAGTGGGCCCGGGTTCAAATCCTGATTGGGGCAAGTTACCTGGTTGAGGTTTTTTCCGAGGTTTTCCCCAATTGTAAGGCGAATGTCATGTAATCTATGGCGAATCCTCAACCTCATCTCGCCAAATATCATTTCACTATCATCAATTCCATCGAGGCTAAATAACTTAGTAGTTGATACAACATCGTTAAATAATCAATTTAAAAAAAGACGTCAGATAAGCAGAGGAAGTTACAAAAGCTTGTAGTGGCGAAGAATTTAAAGCGTCTGTGTTGTTAAAAAAAGGGAAGTACTACAAATGGCAGAAAAAGTGGATAGCCTATATTGATGTATTTGTTACGTGACATTACACAGGAGATATCACCACATATAGTTGTAAACAACCGTGGATATTTTAAATCTGAAAGTGTACTTTAGTGTAATTTTTTTTATTGGGTTATTTTATGACGCTGTATCAACATCTAAATTATTTAGCGTCTGAATGATATGAAGGTGATAATGCCGGTGAAATGAGTCCGGGGTCCAGCACCGAAAGTTACCCAGCATTTGCTCGTATTGGGTTGAGGGAAAACCCCGAAAAAAAACCTCAACCAGGTAACTTGCCCCGACCGGGATTCGAACCCGGGCCACCTGGTTTCGCAGTCAGACGTGCTGACCGTTACTCCACAGATGTGGACACTTTAGTGTAATCAAGTGTTGCTTTGTATAATAAGAACTGTAGGCACAGTGTATACGGTAAATCTCTATATGCATTTGAAAAGATCAGTAATCAACTTGACAGAAATGCTCGTGTGTCACAATATAATTTGTAATATTTTATTTGTTAATGGCACTGTTATTTTTATTAAAGTATGCGATTTAGCAGTTACATGTACTTCACAAATGTCTTAATTGTTTCAAAAACAACTAAATGCATTTATGACATTTGGCACAATAATATGAACATTTTCCATTTTGGTAATAAATTAAGTGGCCAGAAAATGTTCATGTGTCACACCATATAATATTTAATATTTTTTACATTATTATTTATTCCTTTTCATTATGATTTTCTGTTTATATTTTGGAATGCTTACGTTAAAAAACAGTGATGTGTCTTTCATGAACTCCTAAGTATTTGATTAAGTATCCTGTGAAGATCATAGTTACTTCGAAAATGTTACGTGTGTGACTATGGAATGACCCATCAGTATTGTTAGTATTGTTACAAATTACAAAACCTGAAACTGTTAGAATGGGATCAGGAGTAGTGACAAAAAATGTAATGTTGTAGGCCTACATCAACATGACTATTTTAATCCAGTTTCTAATAGTTTTTAAGGTTTGAAGGCCTTTTGAGGTAAACAGTATTGAACATGTGAGGGAAGGGCTATTTCTTGGTAATGGATTAGACCTGTATATTTTATAATATTATTAACTATATATTGTTAAAGTACCTAGTAAATATCGTAATATGTATATTATATAATACTGTAAACGAGACAATATCACAGGCTGCAAACTAGATTATTCTTGTTTTTGTATAATTATACGAACATGTCTGAAATAAACAAGACTACCATTGGTTAGGTTATATGCACAAATTTTCCAATATACTACTATCATAACTAAATAGGTAATGTTAACATTAATTTTCATAAGTTTTTGTGGTGCAAATTAAAATAATTCAAAGTAAAGTGTAACAAAACTCCGACAACATTATAATTATGAACATCAAATTCTCTTATTTTATTTATTTTTCAGTGTTTAGTCCCTTATTTCCCATTGTTCTTTGGATTTATCATTAGTGAAATATCAATTAACTGATAAATTATGTTATACACTCAGTTGATAATATAAATAATATTCACGACAAATATATAAAAACAGGAGAGATAACGAATCATAATTTAGCCCACCGATAACTTTATAACATGGTCTAAAAATTCTAGGTAGATTGGCTTTGCGCGAGACTCTGCATTGTATTCTATTCAATACAAAGGCGTACTTTATCTTATCTCTCCGCTTCGCCCACGTGACAACTATAATTAGAACTCCCTCGTTCCGAACTTGCCTAGGTCATATAGGCCAATAATATTTATCCATGGTCATCAATTGTCGACAGTACATACCGTTGCTTACCAGAATATCTCGTAAGCAAGAAATAATCGATTTAGACCGACCAGACCGGTTCAGAGTTCGTGTCTCGTGATGGTGTTGGTCATTGTGCCATCTGTTGACGATTATTGAACTACATCAAGCCGGCCTCGACTGCAAACCCTAAAGCCTATATAAAAGAGCTATCTGTTAGTATATATGATCTAGGCTTCTTGGTATCATTTGTGAGGTTCAGACCTGTCTTCGGACAGTTGACTAACAACAACACTTATTAACAGTGATAAATTATTTAAATGAAAGGTGCGAAGTTCTTTGGCATCTTATGTTTTTGTTTACAGTGTTAGAGAAAATAAAATACTTTATGAACCATAGACAAATACGTACAGTAGTGGCAAACAAACCGGACCGATCCTTGTAGCTGACTTCAGAGCCTTGTTCACTCCAGAGAACGATATACTGGTAACTAAGACTTTCGTGGTTCGAATCCTGCCTGGAAAGGAAACTTTTTCTTGTTCTTTATTCAAATTTATTCCCAATACTTTTCGATTGCAGCGATATTTTACTACTTAATTAACTTATTCCCAGAATATGAATTTTACCAGCAATGGAAAAGTATTAGGAATAAATCTGAATAAGGAACAAAAAAAAAGTTTCCTTCCCAGGCAGGATTCAAACCACGAAAGTCTTAGTTACCAGTCTATCGTGCTCTGAAGTGAACAAGGCTCTGAAATCAGCTACAAGGGTCGGTCCGGTTTTTTTTTTTTTGCCACTACTGTACATTACTTTAAACTGGTTTCAAGTACGATAATCCAAAAATACATAACAACCACTGCCCAATTTCATTTTGCTTGTTATTGTATTCTTGGCTTAAACCCAGTTTCTCTAATTGTCAAGGACCAACCACATGAAATAAGAGACTCTCACAGAGCACAGAGTACCAACCATATGATGCGGAATTTCCCTGTGGCACAAGAATTGCTGATAACATCTTGTGCGTAATTTACCCGTCTGAATAATATACCTGAAAATATTTATGCGGTATTTACCTGTGTATTTAGACCAACCTAAAATTTTTGTGCGAAATTTGGCTTTCCCGCGTCGTACTTATACAATCATCGTGTATAGGGAGTACAATGCCCCCAAACAGTCTAGTGCAAGGATCCGTTCCGAATCCAGTCCTCGTAAAATGAGTTAATCAATCACTTAGCATAATGGTTATCGCGCTGGGTCTTTACACTGCAGGTCTCAACATCCAATTCCATTACCAGAAGATACTGTTTTTTTATTCGTAACTACACATTTTCGAGAATTCCTGGAAGTGGAGAATGATCTAAGTCTATTTCACCACTTTTTTCTGCGTTTCAAAGCAACCAACATTAAAATAACTGCTAATATTTGCTAAAGAAAAATAGCGGCTATATTTGTAGCTTTTGTGGGATTTAGGTAATTAGCGGAGACAATGTTTAAACATACCGCCAACAGAATTTTATATTAATTATCTTTTTTTCATAAGTATAAGGCATTTTGAGTTGGCAGGAATGAAGCACCCTTTGCACAGATTTCTATGTTACCTAGATCGCTAACTTCGCATCGAAAAATGAGGCCGCCATCTTTAAATCGGGCAAGAACCTGTATTAGTTCCACAGATTTCTGTTATATGCAGCATACATATCTACTAAGTTTGACGTTATCATAAAATATCAACGTCATGCGCCACTTTCTGATGCACAAACTGCAATCACGTAAGTAATGAATACTTTCTTGCCCGCTCGACAAATTGCGGAACAGCTAATTCACGACCTCAGTCCTTAAAGCTTCCGCGACAGCCAGTTTGCAATTTAGGTAAATTTGAAATCTGCGACAGCCAGTTTGCAATTTAGGTAAATTTGAAATCTGCGGTTCATTATTAGAAGGTAGAAATATGCGGATAGTCCAACCATTTGACGAATAGTACGTATGACGAAATTATTCTTCATAAAATTGCTTGACTTTTACAAAATTCATTATCTCTGGGCACAATAGTGTACAAACTTAAAATTGTTCTATTGAGTTGGCATATTTGAGCATAAATCCACAACACGTTTTTAATGTGATAGAATGTTCTATTCTCAAGAATCTTTTGATGATCTCTTGTTACACGTTTAGGAAAGATATTGTGAGTACAGTTCACATCGATGAACGTATGTTTCAACGTAAGTGTAGACTACATTTAAAAAAACTACATTGATAATAGCCTATATTACTCTATTCGTTCACTTGGATACAATGATTATGGTCCGGGGCACACACATTCGTCCTCGGTCGGAATCGTTCATACAGTGCCGCAATTATGCAACTGTCTTTCTTTTTTTAATGTAAACTATGGTGGAACGACATATTACTTTTCCGGCCGAACAAAAATGCGCCCTGAACCATAAATCAATCGCTCCATGCAAAAGAGGCTTCAAACAACAAGGATTTATTGTGAAAATGGCTGAAAAGAGATATTCTCAACTCTTACATCAACATAACATTGTAAAGTACTTTATTAAAATTTTGATATTACGAATTTCCTAAAATGTTCTGCCAAAGTTTGCACTATGGATGCGTATTCATTTTCCACATCTGACACATATGAATCCTCGTATTCCACGTCAGCAGCTGCAGTAAAACAGAAGGTTATGGATTATTTATTTCTCGAAAACTACTATTCATTTCTACCGTTATCATTCTTACCCATTTCTTTAGATGCTCTTTTTTACATATGAAATTGAATTCAGCGACTTTTTAGCGACATTTGACATCGTATTTAGCGACTTTTAGGTGATAAGTTGGCAACACTGATATCAGCCATTCTTCAGCATGTGCAGCAGAAGATTCCACTCATACCACGAGTAACTACTACATCAGGAGCTCCGCGAGCCAGATCATGGACGGCGATTGACGTTCGTTACATGGGTGCCACAAGAAAAACAAGATTCCAGCTTGCAGCTTACAGACAAAGCTCGATTGCAGAACACAGGCAACGTCACTCACCACAACATGCATTACTGAAGGGACGTGAATCCCTATTGGATGAGGGAGTCTGCATTCCAGGCCCAGTGAGGTTTCAACTTGTAGTCTGATGCAGGCCTACTCGGTGACCACCTGATAGGGCCGTTCTTTTATCACTAGACAGCCTACACCGAATATGTAATGAGTAAGCAAATAAAATAACGATGATTGAATACACAGCGATCGCCACTAGAATACTAAAGTGAAATGGCGTAATACGTGGTACGCAGGAATTACAACACAGACTATCAGCTTGGGACAAAAGGATTGCGAACAGAAATGAGAAAGATCAACAACCAGATGAAGAAAACCTTCGAGAGAAGATGTACGAAACAGAGAGCCACACGAGATAGACTAGTCAAGGAAGAAATAAAAGAGCTAGGCTGAATTTTACTTCCTGGAAATAGCTAACAGGACTACTAAATTTAAGTTCGATCTAAATGAGGGAGAAAGTAAGGATGAATTATATAAAGTGTAAATTGGACTTTTTCCATTGCTGGTAATAAAGAAGGAAATCACGTTTCGAAGAATTCCTCTATCTTCATCTTCAGGTGAACAAAAATTGGGTGATAAGGATTTTCTATTCGTTGAGTTGGTTACAAACAAGTAATCAGTCAAGCAGATTTAACTGTTTCTGACAACTTTTTGACGTAGTTCTATAGCTACTTCTTTCTTCTCACTATGTATGTGGAAGTAGACTAACTTGACAATTGACCGTCACATAAAAATGCAACCCCTCTTCCTTGCCCTTCCCTTTCTCCTTCTTTCCCTTATTTTCCTCGTCTTCCCCATATTATTGTCCTTGTTTCCCCCTTTTTTCTTACATTCCTCTTGTTTTCCATTTCTTTCTCTCCGTTTCCATGTATTTCACTTCTTCTCCTTGTAGGCCTATTCATCTTGACCTCCTTTCACTTTTCCATCTCTCCTTTATTTTCCCCTTGTTCTCTTTTATTCCCCTTGTTTTCCTTGTCCTCCCCTTGGTTTCATTACTTTCCCATTGTTTTCCTTGCTTTCCCCTCGTTTTCCTTGCTTTCCCCCGTGTTTTCACTTTGTTCTCCTTGTCCTCCCCTTGTTCTCATTATCTCTCTTGTTCTCTTTGTCTTACCCTTGTTCTCCCTTTATTCCCCTTGTTTTTATTTTATTTTATTTTATTGGGTTATTTTACGACGCTGTATCAACATCTAAGTTATTTAGCGTCTGAATGATATGAAGGTGATAATGCCGGTGAAATGAGTCCGGGGTCCAACACCGAAAGTTACCCAGCATTTGCTCGTATTGGGTTGAGGGAAAACCCCGGAAAAAACCTCAACCAGGTAACTTGCCCCGACCGGGATTCGAACCCGGGCCACCTGGTTTCGTGGCCAGACGCGCTGACCGTTACTCCAGAGGTGTGGACTTCCCCTTGTTCTCCTAGTCTTCTCCTTGTTCTTTTCTTTTCCTTTTCTTCTCCTTGTCCTTGTATTCTCCTAATGTTCTCCTTGTTATCCTAATCTTCTCATTTTTCTCCTTGTCTCCACATTTTCCTAGTCTTCTCCTTCTTCCCCTTGTTTTCTCCTTTTCTCCTTCTCTTTGTTCTTGTTTTCCCCCTGTTCTTGTATTTTCCATCTTTTTCTTATCTTCCCCTTGTTCTCCTAGTATTCTCCTTGCTCTCCTTTTCTTCTTGTTCTTATCTTCTCCTTGTTCCCCTTGTTTCTCCATGTTCTCCTTCTTTTGTCCTACTTGTTCTTGTTTTCCCCTTGTTCTCGTCTTTTCCATCGAGGTTTTCCCCAACCACAAGGTAAATGCCTGGTAATCTTTTGGCGAATCCTCGAGCCTCACCTCATCTCACTACATCTCGCCAAAATATTGTAAAAAACTATCGAAAATTGTAAAAACTGTAAAAATTGTAAAATATTGTAAAAATTGTAAAAATTTGTAAAAATGTAATTGTAATATTGTAAAATTTTGACTTGTTCCACATCTTAAAGCTTCATTGCTCATGTAAGATCTATGGAATAGTCCACACCTGTGGAGTAACGGTCAGCGCGTCTGGCTGCGAAACCAGGTGGCCTGGGTTCGAATCCCGGTCGGGGCAAGTTACCTGGTTGAGGTTTTTTCCGGGGTTTTCCCTCAACCCAATACGAGCAAATGCTGGGTAACTTTCGGTGCTGGACCCCGGACTCATTTCACCGGCATTATGACCTTCATATCATTCAGACGCTAAATAACCTAGATGTTGATACAGCGTCGTAAAATAACCCAATAAAATAAAATAAAAATCTATGGCATATAATAAATGAAATGAAATGAAATTTCTTATCTTCCCCTTGTTCTCCTAGTATTCTCCTTGTTCTCCTTTTCTTCTTGTTCTTATCTTCTCCTTGTTCTCTTGTTTCTCCTTGTTCTCCTTCTTTTCTCCTTCTCCTTGGTCTTGTCTTTTCCATCTATTTCTTATCTTCCCCTTGTTCTCCTAGTATTCTCCTTGCGTCCACACCTGTGGAGTAACTGTCAGCGCGTCTGGCCGCGAAACCAGGTGGCCCGGGTTCGAACCCCGCCGGGGCAAGTTATCTGGTTGAGGTTTTTCCGGGGTTTTCCCTAAACCCAATACGAGCAAATGCTGGGTAACTTTCGGTGCTAGACCCCGGATTCATTTCACCGGCATTATCACTTTCATATCATTCAGACGCTAAATAGCCTAGATGTTGGTACAGCGTCGTAAAATAACCCAAGAAAATAAATATTCTCCTTGCTCTCCTTTTCTTCATGTTCTTATCTTCTCCTTGTTCTTGTTTCAATTTTTGCACTATCTATGCGTAGTTCTACGTAAATCTATGCTGTCTCGATTATTTAACGACGCTGTATCAAGTACCTACTAGGTTATTTAGTGTCGATGGAATTGTGATAGCGAGATGATATTTGGCGAGTGGCCAAAGATTCGCTATAGATTACCTAACATTTTCCTTATAATTGAGAAAGACCTCGGAGAAAACCCAACCAAATAATAAACCCAAGCGGGAATCGAATCCACGTTCGAATGTATCTCCCAATCAGCACACAAACGTCTCTGCCGACTGTGCTACACTGGTAGCTTCTATTTCTTTAACGTCACGTTAAAACTATTGTGCAATAGCATGAAGTGTTGATGGGATGTAATTCGTGATGTCGAATAACGAGTGAACTCGGGAAAATTCTCGTTATCCAAACTTTTTCAACAAAGGTAGCTTTTCGGCCAATGCTGAAGATCGGATTCGAGGTAATGGCCTACCTCGCCGTTAAATTAACAACATATTGCATGTCACACATTACATGTGTGGAGTTACTTGAGCTAATGCAGATCATGAGAGAGAAAAAGAAAGTCATTACATTACGACCGGAAATATACATACCTGCGTGACATGGTTCAGGAGCACGTAAGAGGCTAATCTAAGGTATGAAGACCATTACAGCAGACATCTACACAAGCCTCGAGAGGGGCTCAACCCCCCCGCAGCAGTGTTTGTACAGGACAATCCAGCCACACTTGAGAGCGAGCGCGTGGCCAGAGGCTAGGGGTCGGTCGTTTATTTGATTACACGGCATAAGCGGCAGAGGTTTCAAGCCCTCCACGGAAAGCGTACGCAAGAGGCATGTGGGCATAGAAACGGCAAAATGGCTATTTTATTTACGCAGGAACATGTTACTCCTATAAAAATCATGTTTACATCTTTTCGGCATATTATTCGCAACACGTTAGATTCCTTTCGTTATTATTATTATTATTATTATTATTATTATTATTATTATTATTATTATTATTACTATTAATATTATTATTATTATTACTATTAATATTATTATTATTATTACTATTAATATTATTATTATTACTATTAATATTATTATTATTATTATTATTATTATTATTATTATTATTATTATTATTATTATTATTATTATATGTTCCTTCAGAGGACGCACGTAGGCAAGCACCGCAGCTTTAGACTTATTGTGCAACCTCTTTTATTGGGATGATTTTTGAAGTCCTCAGGACGGCTCAACAGGCACGTGATTCACTGTCTGGTGCCATCTTATCGATTAAGTCACAGCATCCAGGTCTGACGGAGTCCGCGTGAACAGGAACGCACCTTCGCCTCTCTGTGATGATCCTCTGTAGCCTCCTCAGATCGATGGTATCTTCTCGCAATTCACGTGCCTGAATCTGCTGCATCCTTAACAAAAGGGACGCCGCCGTCGGTTCCATGACTCACCAAGGCGCCATCTATCCGAGGGAACTACACTTCCCCTGCCTACTGCAATCTGTTAATTGAATCCTTTGCAGCTTAGACGGATCCTGGAACCACGTCTGCCATATCCTCTTGGTTAATCTGTAACTATTGAAGATGATTAATGAAATGATGCTAATGAGTCTGAGGTCCAACGCCGAAACTTATCCAGCAATTATGCTTCAAGTGGTTGAGGGAAAACGTCGGAAAACCCCCAGCTAGGTAACTTGACCCTACCAGGACTTGAACTCGGGTCCGCTTGTTTCACGGTCAGGAAGGCTAACCGTTACTCCACACCGGTGGACATTACTACTATTACTGTTAACATTATTATAATTATTATTATTATTATTATTATTATTATTATTATTATTATTTTGATGTTAGCCATTTATTAGTCCATTCTTGTATCTTATACAATGGTACTAGAGTCCATACTAACAACTAGCAATCTTACGAATCTATTGCTTTCCCACACTTCTCTATCAGAGATGATCCAAACCACTCATGTCTGAGTGCCATCTGTAACAAGAATAGAATATTTCGTTTTCTCACAGTTATTCACCCTGTAGCCAGACTTTAGAAAACTTTCCGCATATGGTTACTTACTTACTTACTGGCTTTTAAGGAACCCTGAGGTTCATTGCCGCCCTCACATAAGCCCGCCATTGGTCCCTATTCTGTGCAAGATTAATCCAGTCTCTATCATCATATCCCATCTCCCTCAAATCCATTTTAATATTATCTTCCCATCTACGTCTCGGCCTCCCCAAAGGTCTTTTACCCTCCAGCCTCCCAACTAACACTCTATATGCATTTCCGGATTCGCCCATACGTGCTACATGCCCTGCCCATCTCAAACGTCTGATATAATGTTCCTAATTATGTCAGGTGAAGGATACAATGAGTGCAGCTCTGCGTTGTGTAACTTTCTCCATTCTCCTGTAACTTCATCCCTCTTAGCCCCAAGTATTTTCCTAAGAACCTTATTCTCAAACACCCTCAATCTTTGTTTCTCTCTCAAAGTGAGAGTCCAGGTTTCACAGCCATACAGAATATCCGGTAATATAACTGTTTTATAAATTCTAACTTTCAGATTTTTTTTACAGCAGACTAGATGACAAAAGCCTTCCGCATATGCTATTGCTGAAAATTTGATACGATCAACACATTATGAACAATTACATAAGTTTTCAGTATAACCATTCCTTTCCGTTATGATTACACGAAGATTGTTTGAAAAATTCATAGCTTGACATAGAATTTAAACTAGGATTATTCTGAAACAATACTATAATGTCAAGAAACTATATTTGTCAAAAAAACGACAGTACCATACGAGCAATGAAATTATAGAGAGAGCTACTAGAACGGTCTATCGTGTCTAAATACCCTCAAAAGATACACTTCAAGCCAAAATTAAGTTGGAAAAATCTTCGACAATTCCAACACTCATTAAGGGACACAGGGACTGAATTTTGAAACTTTTAAAGTGTTTTATTAATTTATTTCAAATTCACCAGATTTCTTGTGTCTGTACATTTAAATAACAGTACCGAATTTAATCAAGTTTCATTCATTAGTTCCTTAGATATTATTTTTCACTTATTTTAATGATATTAAATTATGTGTAAATTCAAAACTTCCCTGACGGCTTCAGAATTGTTGTTGCTTTTAAACTTTTTCTGTGAAGGACTTACATTTCATGATAATGAAAACTGCGAATCGATTTTTAAATTTGATAGTTGGTTCATGAGATAAAAATTTTCATACAAATCATAATTTTTGCTTGATGATTTTCTTCAATTTTTTAAAGTTAAAAATTCATATCATGAAAAGTTTTCAGTAAAGTGCTGATTCCATGCATAGCTTTATGTATTGGAGTATGCTGAGTATTTTTATGCAGTTTCATGTAAATCGGAGAAAATGGAAACCGCTAGGAATTTTATTATTGATCAAAAACTTAATTTTGAGAAAACTTTATTTTTAGTGGGTGTAGCAGATTTAAATGAGCTGCGCGTAAATTTTTAAAAATGGTCACCAGACACTTAAAAGTAGTAGATGGAGGCTAAATATAGACAGAATATTATATAAATGTATAAGGTAATTATTTATGTAAAAAAATTATTTTTATCATGTTGGTCAAAAATTCAATCCTAGTGTCCCTTAAAACTCGTTTTCTTTTACGGAAAATGATCTCTTAAGAAATCCTTAAGTATAAACATTTGAGATGGTACTGGGATCCAAATTAATGTAGGCCGCACTTACCTGGACTTACTCGGACAGTATTATTATAAATCGTGTAACATTAAGGGGTTAGGTACAGCTTACAGCAGTAAAATTTTGGAAATATTCAATATATTTTCCTCCATTACAGTATCTTGTACAATAATGATAATTAGTATGTGTAAAACACTGTCCTTATGCTATATGGAAAAAGTATTTTTACGATTAAAAAAAATTATTTACATTTTTTTTTTCAAAATTCAATTCACTGTGCAGTGATGAAGCGTTTCCCACATAACTAAAATACTATCCAACATTCTGTGATGAAATTACTTGTGTGTATTAATGCATGTCATATCTACAATATGATGCAAGATCACTTCTCTATCTTTGATAGATTGTTTTATAAAAATAAATTCATTAAAAAAGGTCAAATATCAGTATTTTCTTCTAACACAAAATAAAAAATTTAGCATTTGTTAAGGAATGTTGTTGAAAGAGCATGATATTGTAAACATGAGTTTCAGCAATAGAATAAAAGAGAGAGAACATGAAAAATTTAACAAGTTTATGATTTATGAGGGAAACGCTTCATCACTGCACAGTGAACTACCACGATTATGAATTCTGAAAAACATATATATATATATATATAATTTTTTTAATCGTAAAATATTTTTTCCATATAGCAGAAAGACAGTGTTTTACACACTCCAATTTTCATTATTGTACAAGATACAGTAATGGGGGAAAATGTTGAATATTTCCAAAAATTTTACTGCTGTAAGCTGTAGCTAACCCCTTAATGTAGAATTGATTACTACGCACAGTACATCATTAGTTCAATTTTTGTCAATGAAGTAGAAACCGTTGAGGAGAGCAAATGATTTAGTTTTCACATACTCGGCCTTAGAAATCGAACAGAATGTGCGTAATGTCAACCTTCTTACAAATTTATGTTTAGGTAATTAATGTACATTTTAAACTACTTCTTTGAATTTTTACAACTTCGAAAGAAAAAGAAACTTCCTCTTACTAACACATAAAATAAATTAAATGAGAGCCTGGCAATTTAATAACACAGGAAGATAAAATCCTCCCCGTAACTGAACTAATTCTCGAGAAATGTAGCATTTTGTTCGCAGAAATTTGACATTTTTCTGACATTACACTACAATCGTTACCTACAGAATCTTCCACGGAATGCGCTGTGAACAGGTTTACGGTATGTTGGTACATTTATAACATCCCACATTTTGTATATAACAACTTTAATCCATTGCATTCATTCTACAGCCCTAATGACTCGAGCGGTCCATGTGGAATGTATTACGCATTATGTATATTTCGTGGAGCCAGTTCTAGACAGCCGGACAAATTTTCTATCCCTTTGTAAAATACTAACAGTTACAAATAGCCGGTCTCCCGTTGTTGAAGATAACGCCCTTCAGCGATTTGTGAGCACAAGGGACATAGAGCGAGTGGAAGCACTGTAATACTGTGAGAGGAAAACGATCGTTAAAAGTTTTTTAATGTTTTCCCTGAATTCACAAGCCGTCCAGTGCGATGAAACAGAGTAAATATTGACTAAATTATATAGATTTTCGTTTTTCTATAAAATATTATAAACAATACAGGGGCGAAAACGAAAATTTCTTCTGTAACTGTGTTACGTCAATGAATTTTTCCAAACCGGCATTAGAATTATTAATAAATAGCCGTACCCGTGCGCTCCGCTGCACCCGTTAGAAATAAATATAAAGTAATTACATAATTAAAATAGGACGTTTGATCCAGGGAACATTCGTGTTTGATAGAAGGATAAATCGTTTAATATGTTACTTAATTTAAATTGTATTTAAATAATTAAAATGCGGTCATTTTGATCCGGAGAGCAATTATTTGGTGCAATTACAATTCCTTTAACATGTTTCTTAATTGTTATTACATGCAACCATAGTTTAATGAAGATTGACATATCATTTAGTTTTAAAGTGTATACTTTATATTACTTGCTATATGTTTTAGAAGTTACTGTAATAACATTGTAGAAAATTATGTCCCTAGAGAAACTACACTTTCCAATGGTGAAATAATAATTAAACAATTAATTAGCTTCCGATATTACTTCATACAAATACAGAAACATTCTCTGTAGGCTGTGTTTAATAGCTTTCGATTGTTGTTGTCCAAGGCCCCTTATAGACGAAGTCATTTGTTTTTATTTCAATACAGCGCCTTAGATGGCTTCGTCAAGGTAATTTTAAAACTCATTTATCTCATTAAATATCATTCCTATCTAAATTATTGAAAGAATAAAACTTATCAGAAATCATTTTTAAAGAAACTTTTGTTATGTAACATTTTTCACAAAAATCGATAATAAGCGAGATATTTCGATTTATTTAATTCAGGCCCCCTTATAACCCCCCTTTTAAATAATGTATTTTGAATGACATATAGCCTAAAATCTAAGTTATAACGAACTTAATTTATATTCCAATTTTCATCGAAATCCGTTCAGCCATTATCGCGTGAAAAGGTAACACACATCCAGACAGACAGACAGACATACAAACAAAAATTTCAAAAAAGCAATTTTCGGTTTCAGGATGGTTAATTATACATGTTAACATCAATTATTTTTGGAAAATCGAAAATTACCAGAAAAATTTTGGCTACAGATTTATTATTAGTATAGATAATGATATTAACAAATTACTAATTACAGTAATATGACAAACAATTTATTATACAATACAAAAAATATCAACAATTCCATGCCGCAAACATGAGAGTAAATTATTGTCCTATTCCTATTATTTAAGCCTTTCCCTATATTCAGTGTGACGATTGGATTTTGGGTTTTCGCATTGGGTTGGAAACCAGCTCTAGGCAGCTAAGCTCGCCTTTCCTGACGTTTGGCTCGACTCAGGGCTCTCGAACTTGAGATATTTCTGTATCAGATCCGATGAAAAATACTGACATTCTTGTATCTATAAATTATAGCAACCGTGGGGAAAATGTAATCGTGCGCCGAGCCACTGTGTAATCTGCAATGTGCATAGCACCAATGGGGGGAGGCGGACATCCGAAGAGGAAGTGAAGAAAATGTCTGACTTATTAACAGATTTTCATTTTCCTTACGTCAAGCACTTAAATTTAATTTTATACAGTACAAGTCTATGCGGATGACGTGAATATGTTAGGAGAAAATCCACAAACGATTAGGGAAAACACGGAAATTCTACTAGAAGCAAGTAAAGCGATAGGGTTGGAAGTAAATCCCGAAAAGACTAAGTATATTATTATGTCTCGTGACCAGAATATTGTACGAAATGGAAATATAAAAATTGGAGATTTATCCTTCGAAGAGGTGGAAAAATTCAAATATCTTGGAGCAACAGTAACAAATATAAATGACACTCAGGAGGAAATTAAACGCAGAATAAATATGGGAAATGCCTGTTATTATTCTGTTGAGGAGCTTTTGTCATCTAGTCTGCTGTCAAAAAATCTGAAAGTTAGAATTTATAAAACAGTTATATTACCGGTTGTTATATATGGTTGTGAAGCTTGGACTCTCACTTTGAGAGAGGAACAGAGATTAAGGGTGTTTGAGAATAAGGTGCTTAGGAAAATATTTGGGGCTAAGAGGGATGAAGTTACAGGAGAATGGAAAAAGTTACACAACGCAGAGCTGCACGCATTGTATTCTTCACCTGACATAATTAGGAACATTAAATCCAGATGCTTGAGATGGGCAGGGCATATAGCACGTATGGGGGAATCCAGAAATGCATATAGAGTGTTAGTTGGGAAGCCGGCGGGAAAAGACCTTTAGGGAGGCCGAGACGTAGATGGGAAGATAATATTAAAATGGATTTGAGGGAGATGGGATATGATGGTAGAGACTGGATTAATCTTGCTCAGGATAGGGATCAATGGCGGGCTTATGTGAGGGTGGCAATGAACCTCCGGGTTCCTTAAAAGCCAATAAGTAAGTAAGTACAGTACAAGGCTACAATCTAATGTTTAGTACGTATATCGAAGAAAGAAATTAACAAGAAAACGTAGGACACATTATCACAACCTAAAATTAACTGTCTTCGGAATGTCTTTGCGACAGAGTTTCAAAATCAGGAATTATGTCTCTTACTGCCAGTCGTAGTTGATCACGAAGATATTTATTTGTCTGTCAGTCGTGATCTGAATTAGGTTTTTACTATTTTCATTGTTGAAAATAATTTTTCACAAATGTAGACTAAGTTGTAGCGAACGTGGCTTCAACAGAGCAAGCGAAAGAACGAAGCTTCGGATATTTATTTTTTTTTTGGGAAAGATTTGAAAAATTCAACATTTGTCAAGTCCTTACATCTAGCTTTCATTGTAACATTACATTGTAAATCTGTGAGTTTAAATTTAAGATCTAATCGCATTATTCGTACATCTGCTGAAAACGGACCGAAATAATAGTAGTAGTAATAATAATAATAATAATAACACAACCTTTTAATGTTTCATGATTAACAAACATGTAGTAAAATGCTGTTTTATGTTATAGAACCATTCTCCTCCTAATACTTGTGAATAAATCATACATTTAATATTCTCACCACATTGGCAGCAAAAAAGTGCGTCCTTCCATCCTACTTGAAACTTTCGTTTTTGTAGAGGTACAAGGTTTCGAGAGAGACATTGCGACGATACGCCACTCGCAGGTCAGAGACAAATACAAATGGAATGGAGTTTGATTCCAGTGGTGAAAGGGTGGGGGTTGGGGGAGTTAGGAAGCAAGAGAAATGCACAGCTATCATTGCGAGCCACAATGTGCTCGTGAGTCACATTTTCGTCACGGCTGAATTATAGTATTGTAATCTCAAACAAATGCCTTATACTAGAAGCACAAAACAAAGACAAACGTAAATGAAAATGTGAAGACTTTATTGAAAAATACGAAGAAAACACTTAGAAAATATGACGTCCTAAAAAGGGGCAATATATAACAAATGAATGAATTCCTGAAAGAAGACATGACTGGGAAGCACACATAATTCGAGAGGGAATAAATCTTTTACGAAGCGTCGAGATTGTCACCTAAACAGAATAGAAGCGGAATGTCAAAGGAAAGGGTGGGTGTACAGGTTTCTAACTTGAAAGAAAAGTCCGCATAGATCGCATGTCTAAAAGTTTTCATGAATTGGATGTGCTAGAAACAGACATCTAAAATTCAAAAGTCTCTTTGCTTTTTCTGTCCTGTTGCTAGTAATAGTAAAACAAAAAATTCATTTCAAGCTATATATTTCGCATTGTCACTCTCTGTAGCTGCGTCATCTAAGATATTGTCATGCTTTGTGATGGCGTTACTGAATGAGTACTAGTTCCAGTCCTCATGGGGGAGGAAATTTTCTCATAAAATTGCGGCAAATGTATAGGATTAGGCCCATCTAACATCGTGATGAAATTGAGGATCAACAGTGAGTAGAGAAATCCAGTTTACAAACATTGAAATGGTATCATTGTGCTAACGACAAGTTTTTCCCGTACTGGTTGGATGGTCGTTGACCTATGATGAGGTAGTAGACATGAGACTACCAGTCAGCTGATAAATTTTAGGCTTGGATGGGCTGTCGCGCAACATTTTTTTTTATATTATATTCATTCATAGTGTTCTAGTTAAGAGCAGATCTTTCACTGCAAACCCAGCAATCTCTTGTCTTCCCTCTTTTCCGCTTTCCTTTTAGCCTCCGATTACGACCCATAAATCTTAATGCTGTCTATCACCTGATAACTTCTTCTGCCTCGAACTTTTCTCCCGTTCACCATTCCTTCCGGTACACCCTCCAATAAGCAGTTTCTTCTTAGCCAGTGACCCAATCAATTTCTTTTTCTCTTCCTGAATAGTTTTAGCATTAAATTCTTTATCAATCTTTCGAGTACAGCTTCATTTCTTATTCTGTCTGTCCATTTCACACGTTTCATTATTCTCCATATCCAGATTTCAAATGCATCTAATCGTTTCTCTTCACTTCGCCGCAAAGCCCATGTTTCTGCCCTCAGATTTCCATATTCCACTTAAAGCACTTCACTAGTCTCCTCCTTTGCTTTTTTTTCTTCAGAAGTTCGGAGAAGATGCCCCTTTTTTTCATTAAAGGCTTCCCTTGCCATTTATACCCTCCTTTTTGACTTCCTGGCAGCAACTCTATTACTACTTATAATAGGCTACCTTCAAGTATTTCAGCTGTCCACTTGTTATACTGTACTTTCTCATTTTGAATTTTTACGCTTTCATTCATTCATAGTGTTCTGCTCAAGGGCAGCATTCTCCAATCTTTCCTATTTTCTGTCTTCGTTTTTGTCTCCTCATATGATCCACATATCTTAATGTCGTCGAAACCTCGCCCGAGCGCAACTTCAGACCGGCAGGCAAGCGCCTTAACCGACTGAGCTACGTCGATGACCCGTAAGATTTATATCGTGAAATACATCTCAAGACGCGAGAAACTATTAGGAATGCCTGGAATGGCGCCGTCTGAAATCAAATGTGACACTTCACAAGCAAGGAGGAATCAAATCTATCCCTCAAGGGAATTCTTTATTATTTATCTTGTCCTACAAAAAGTTTTTGTCTTAGACGACATTCTTCCTCCTAATATTGACAAGAACTCCAAAACAAATGTACCAAACGAAATGGATTTTATGACATAAAGGGCCTCTATTTTTCACACCAAAGAGCAATACGTGGAAATTCTCAAGTCATGAGTGAAACAAAAGTTTGGACACATCAGCATAACTTTCAGAAAGAAAGCGAAGGTTGTCATGGGAACTTCGAAACTTACGTTCGATAACTCTCACGTCGTGCCAACCCGAGAAAGTTAGAAGTTGTCATAACTCTGTGTATGTTTGCGATTTTATGCAGTGATAAGCAACTAAAACGTTTACACAATCTGGCAATTAAAATTAATTTGTTTTCCACAACCCCCACGCTACGTTTTCAGTATTTCATCATGCTAAGTATGATGATGAAATAAACAGATATCTGGATTTTTGTGGGAAAACACGTTTTAAGCAAAGAGTGGTTTGGGAATTTCATGCTTCCTTCTGTCTATCTGTCTGTGTACAGCGATTTCTCCTGAACAGTTGAACGGATTTTGTTCAATATTAATATTTAGGAGTGAATTTATCCGGAAAATATGTACATGAAATGCAGAGTATTCAATTTAAAAGTGGACCTGCCGTTTACTGCTGCAGCATATGTTGGAAATGATGTCGCTCTCTTATAATGCTTTTTTTTCACAAGTTTCACCATATTCCTGTCTGGACCTGTCCGATATCCATACTCTGGATGGCAGAAGTGATGTTCATCTTAACACTCTTCCAAGGTGTGTGGATTATTTTAAAAAAGTTATCTGGACTGCTAAAATCTGGAGATCTTGGAGACCATAGTCCTGTCGTCATGGTTATACCTGCTGTGTGACAGGTTGCACCGTCTTACTTCATCCAAGAGTCACTTTCATCCACTTCCAGTAAGGCTATGCAACTGTTCGACAATTTCTTGGTAGGCCTCATCATTCAAGGTTGTTTCAAAGAACAGAGGCCGATTATTATTAGTCGTCTTAATATGGCACACCGGACTTCATTTTTCGGAGTATGCAGAGAAGACTTGACCACATGGTTAATTCACACTGACATTAGTCACAGACAAATAATACGACAGTGTTCAACTGTAGGCTCTTCTCTATAATCACAAAAAATTATTGATTGTTGTATGGTTACTAATTATAAAGTAAACATACGACGTAAGCTTTTAAGACACAGAATAATGGAATTTTTAGTTAAAAAAACAACGTTATTAAACAAATATTCAGACAACTGATTCACAATAAAGTAAAAAAAATGAAATGATGAAATTTTACATAAATATTTACATGAAAAGAAAAGAAACACGATTTTACAATTAATTGATGAAGTACACTGTGTGTTAATAATACCATATAGGTACACGATTTCAGAAAATAACTGAAGAGCATTTTATGATATTATAGACAATACGTCCTGCATATTTTTACAAATTTTATATTTTCTCGTACTTCTCCTATTTATAAAAGTTTCGGTGATCCCATAAATAGGTCTACAACTAAAATTTTTTTTTTTTAATTATGATATTCCTTGAAATACAGTATAGTATGGTGGGTTCATAAATTTCCTCATTGCTAAGTACACTTCTAGGGGCTGATTTTTATTATTTCCCAATCTGATGGTCGGATCAGTTATCTCTGCTCAGATTTTATTCTATTAATTGCAATGGTTATCTCTGATTGAGGTTTTGGCTGATATGTACAGTTTTAGACATAAAAAATGACCGGCTGCCATCCGCTAAGTCTCCTTCGGAAGACTTCGGTTGATTCCGTGAGAATTTAGGTTTACACCTAAACGAATTTGTTATAGAAGACTTCCCTCTACTTTTTCTTTGTTTTGTTTGTTTGTTTCTTTTTCTCTCTGTTCATAGATCAAATGTTATAAATAATCCGCAACAAAGATATATTCAAGGGCTAAATTGGAAGCAAAATAAACATTATTTCCTTAGTAGTGTGAACCAGGCGCTGCCCGAAGTGGACTTAGACAAATTCACACTCGGACATTTTTTGTGTCTGAGGCTGCACATCTATTTATCAGGCAGTACATCTCACTTGATATGTTTCAGAGGACGAACAATTTTGTACACATCTTTAAGTCTGATTAGTGTAATAATATGTTACTGGTCAGCAATGTATGCAATGAAGGAGAAAAGAAACTGGCCACCCTACCACATTATCTCCTGGCTTAGTTGCCTCATGAGTGATGCCTCATTGGTGTCACTTATGAGGTTTCAACAAGTTTTCGAACAGTTGATTAAACAACAAACAACAACAATTGCAACGATGTCAATTCGCCGATTACCATCACTATCAGCTAAGGTAAACAATTAACCTCGTCGTAGATTTCCATTCTGGTCTCACACGGTGCATTCGGCAGAATTTAGCTTATGGTGTTGCGCTCTTATTTTTAAGCAAATCTCTCTGAGGACAGTTTCTAAGCACATCTACTTAATATCGTGCAATGTAGAAATGAATTCAAATAATTTTAGTTGGATATTTAACGATATTTTATCAACTATTAGGTTGTTTATCGACAGAAAAGTCCACACCTTTGGAGTAACGATTAGCGCGTCTGGTCGCGAAACCAGGTGGCCCGGGTTCGATTCCCGGTCGGGGCAAGTTACCTGGTTGAGGTTTTTTTCGGGGTTTATCCTCAACCCAATATGAGCAAATGCTGGGTAACTTTCGATGCTGGACCCCGGACTCATTTCACCAGCATTATCACCTTCATCTCATTCAGACGCTAAATAACCTAAGATGTTTATACAGCGTCGTAAAATAACCTACTAAAATAAAAAAAATCGACAGAAAAAAATAGTGATAGTTAGATGGTACTTGGCGAGATCACGCTGAGGATTCGTCAAGGATTATCCGACATTTGCCTTACAATTAGAGAAAACCTCGGAAAGACCCATCCAGGTAATCAGTCCAAACGAGAATCGAACCCACAGCCGGATGCAATCCCAGATCAACTCAAATATCTTATTTTTTAACTTGGTTATTTAACGACGCTATATTAACTACGAGATTATTTAGCGTTGATGAAATCGGTGATAGCGAGATGGTATTTGGCGAGATGAAGCCAAGGATTCGCCATAGATTACGTGACATTTGCCTTAAAGTTGGGGAAAACCTCGGAAAAACCCAAGCAAGTAATCATCCCAAGCGGGAAACGAACCCGCGCCCGAGAGCAACTCTGGGTCGGGAGCAAATATCTTATTTATTAGGATTTTATATTATGGTTTTGTGAACAATCTACAAAACGAAGCTTCTTATAATAGTGCATATTATTTTTTTTTTTTCCATTTATACATGTAGGCCTGTATGACTTTTGAGTCCACACCTGTGGAGTAACGGTCAGCGCGTCTGGCCGCGAAACCAGGTGGCCCGGGTTCGACTCCCGGTCGGGGCAAGTTACCTGGTTGAGGTTTTTCCCGGGATTTTCCCTCCACCCAATACGAGCAAATGCTGGGTAACTTTCGGTGCTGGACCCCGGATTCATTTCACCGCCATTATCACCTTCATTTCATTCAGACGCTAAATAACCTGAGATGTTGATGCAACGTCGTAAAATAACCCAATAAAATAAATAAAAAATAAAAATGACTTTTGAATAATATGTAGTCCACACCTGTGGAGTAACGGTTAGCGGTCTAGCCGCGAAACCAGGTGGCCCGGGTTCGATTCCCGGTAGGGACAAGTTACCTGGTTGAGGTTTTTTCCGGGGTTTATCCTCAATCCAATATGAGCAAATGCTAGGTAACTTTCGGTGATGGACCCCGGACTCATTTCACCGGCATTATCACCTTCATCTCATTCAGACGCTAAATAACCTGAGATGTTGATAAAGCGTCGTAAAATAACCTACTAAAAATAAACAATATGTAGTTATAGGGATTAAACAATAAAAAATATCATCATTCGTAATGTGACAAAGAAACTCAAATATTGCGGAACACGAGGAATATACATTGTATAAATGCATATCATCTTTGTGACACTTATTTTTTTAGGATTCTCTATTTCGTAGTACAAGAAATAAATTTTAACACGACTAACATTAACATATCACTTGTCAATACTCATTAAGATGAAAAACAGATAACACAACTCTGATCACGGTAAGTTCTTTTTTTCTGGAGAAGGAGAAGGGACCCGAAGACTTACACTGCAGTCTGAGACATATTTCTCGCCGAACGGTCGCGCTCTTGTACAAGTAGGCCTACAGCACGCTGCGCCGTGAACTTAACCGGAGTTATGGTATGGATGATGATATGATAATGATGATGATGATGATAATATGTCAATTAATGACAGCGAAATGACTCCGAGGTCCAACGCCGAAAGTTTCCGAAATGCATTCTAAATAAAAGTAGCATAACAATACTGAGAGACTACACCATTTTTTCTGGATTCCATTGACTGTGACAAAGTATTTGAACTCATATGTGCAATTTTATTGTCATATAAACCTCTAATTTATTCTATCGAAATTGGATTCACATTTGCCTTATGTAAAATATCACACAATTTCCTTTTGATATCCAATGTTATCCTTTTTGTAAATCAATTGGGGCCGAATGTGCTTTTTTACCAAATGACATTCTCTTCTCCAAAAGTTGTTGCAGAACAAATAAATTATCAACCCAACAGAACATCTCTGCATATAAATTGAATGCAAGATCGTTGTTTCGTGATTGTGGACATCGTTATATCCCAAGCGTCCGAGGTCCTATTAGAAGTTGCAGAACCCTTGAACTAACCACACCCTCGAAACCACACACAACGTTGAACTTACTCGAAGCGGTTAACGAAAGCGCTGCACTTACAAATTATGACAGAAACGGTATTCAATGACTACAGTGATAATAAAAATAACTATATTGTCGCTGTCGTTATTATTTCCAATATGAAAAAGGAGACAAAAAAAAACGAGATGGTAAAAATTTGACTAATTCACCTTTACATTCAAGTTTTACGTTTCCAATTTGCTGCTCCCATATGAAATTGTAACTGATAACACTTCCGGCGTAGTTCAGACAATAGCGCGTTTTATTCCTGATACGATGCTGAGTTCTGACTTGAGTTTAAATCTCGCTTGCACTACTTGTTCGGTTTCCTCCGAGGTTTTTCCCACACTGTAAGGCGAAATTCAGGTAGTACCAAGGTTAATTCTCGGGCTCATCTCAGTAAACCAATTCCATTTACGCCAGATAATCTCGTTGTTGACACAACGTCGTTAAATAACGATGTAAGGGTACACTGAGGTGAAATTTTGTCATTTTTGGTAAAAAATTACTATTTTCCGTTTTTACTATTAAAAAAATACTTAAGGTCTAAAATATTCCTCCACCAATTTTCACACCCATAAAGTTGTCCAATCACCTGTTAAAGTTAGAAGAAACTGTATTTCTTTACTTTCATCTGTGTACGTACAGCTTCTACCAAAAGCTTAAGGACACCCCCTCAAAAGTGATGTTTCACTCCTGACTTTATACTTATGTGAAACCCTCTGATCTTTATACAGGAAACAAATTCCTATAAAAAATGTAGTTTTTACTTTAAACCCAATATCTCTATCTTTCAAACTGAGGATTATATATATATATAACAATTTTTCTGTTATGAAAACTTAGACCTATTGAAAAATTGCATATTTTAAGACAAAAATTAATTACTCCAGAATGGATGTACTTATATCAATTAATTTTGTAATAGAATTAGATGTTATCTCAAGTCATTCTTCCACATTATAATAATCTGTCACTTAATGTCCATACTCACTGAATTTCGACCCATTTTCACTTTTTCTTTTTCAAGGAATAAATCTAATCTTTCCACACTTGTAACAAACTCCACAACTGTTTATTAAAAAGGAAGGGAATAACCTGATTGACAGGTTTTTACCAACTCCCAATGTTATGATATAAATGACAGTGGCGGTCCCTGATCAATTCGCCGCGAATTTCAAACTCAGGAGAATTTTAGAAACTGACAATTTTTCCTAATAAAAGAAAGAAAAAATCTGGATTACAATAGGTGAACGAGCTGTCACAAATTTTTTAAATAAAAGTTACAATTGTACAATAAACATGTTAGATACTGTATGTCTAACTCTATCCTAAAATTTATTGATCTAAGTACACCCATTCTGGAGTAATTAATTTTTACCTACAAGAAATGTAATTTTTCGACAAGTTTTCATAACAGAAAAATTGTTGCATAATCCACAGTTTTAAAGATAGAGAGATTGGATTTAAAGAAAAAATTTTATTTTTCACAGGCATTTGTTCCCTGTATAAAGATCAGGGTATTTCACATAAGTATAAAGTCAGGAGTGAAACATCACTTTAGAAGGGATGTTCTTAAACTTTTGGTAGAAGCTGTAGTTCCAAACTTTTAAACTAAGTTTTACCGGCTTAGGTTTTTTGTACATTTTCCTATACAAATGTTGTAGTAGATGCATAATTTTTTTTTCATGAATGTTTTTCAAAATGTGCTTAATAACATTTTGTCATCAAGACTGCCTTAAGATCTTATATTTATAGTACTATATCCACAGTATGCGCGAAAAAAAAAAAAAAAAAAAAAAAAAAAACCTTAAGCTTATCCTTGACAGGAAGTGCATTCAAATTTTGTCAGAAATTTCTCGCCTACATTGAATTGCGGGGAAGAATAGCCTGTGTAGTTAAAAGTGTCGTTGAATAAAATTTTACTACTACCATATCCTACAATGTTTGCACCAATTTTGCAGGCTTAAAACAAGCGCGTTTGCTGCTTATAACACATGTTATAGGTGTTACTCAAACAATAGGTTGAAACCCAAAATAATATAGCATTCTCTATTTTATAAGTTCTGAAATGTATTGTTCTCATGAAAGCAAATGTTAGTGTAGTGGTCAATATTGAAAATTTTGCTTTAGTCTTCGATGTGATATGTATTCCTAATGAATACTTTCTGACTTTTTGTGGTGTAAAATAACTGGTGTAACTAATTTCAATGTCTTCTCGTCAATAAACCGCAATTCATTTCTCCATCATTTATATTAATTTAAAACATTCGAGGAATGACATTTGGCTGGAATTCTTGGCTACACTTTCTTTCTAATGACGTAATTTTAGTGAGCATACTATTTAGATATGGCACCGAGATCGGTTGTCATAAGACTTAACGACGCCAGTGGGAGGTCATAGTCCCTCTTATTTCCAGTATGACCGTCCACCAAGATTATACGCTTTTATAAAATCAGTATTACACATTTCATAAAATCTGTATTACAACCGTTTGAAACGGATATGTAGGCAATCTCTACTGGATTCCAGCCAGAATTCCTAGTAATGCTAATTCATGTTTAATATCGCTCTCGAAACTAATTGCAGGAAACGAAAATATATGCAGTGATTTTAAAGATATTAAACAGAAGGTATTTAAAAAATATGTAACAGGAATTCTGCGTGACATTCATCTACTCTATAGGATGTGCAAGTGATAAAAAATAATTCTACCACGTTAGTTTTCTGCAACGCAATTACATTCCAGTGGCTGCCTCTTTCTGTACTCACAATATGCACTTATTTACGAATTAATCACACGTTCCTCATACATACATTTCATCCTTAATGGTACCAACAATTGTATGGCTTTCAGCTTAAGAACAAGGTGAAAACGAACAGCAGTAATAAATTGTAGAATAGTTGGCTAAATAAGATTTAAGTTTAAACTGTTATGTTTATCTCACAAATGTTTTTGAGATAAAAGATTGTATAGTAGACAGTTCAGTTCAGAGGTCTGCATCGGACGTTTTCGCTCGAGCGCCAAGTAGTTCATAGTATAATCCGATAGGTAGCGCACGTGCATGATGGGTGAAATTGTCACGAGCGATAAATCCTCGAACTGTATAAGCCGAGCGTTAGACATTCGTTCTTGTTACAGTGATGAACTGTGTAGTAACATCATAGATGTTTATCATTTCAAAACTTTGCAGTGTTTAACTAACCTCTCCATAGTACAACTATAAAACTTGCATTAAAATGTAATATAAATGTTGTAGGTAAATGTGTTTTTTTTTTTCACACATGAGTGATTTTGTTTTTGTCACAACTGATAGATGTTATTGGATGTAAATGTAATTATTATAAACTGAGAACACAATCACGATAATGCAAGAACTGTATCAAGTTTTCTAGTAATAATAGTAATAATAATAATAATAATAATAATAATAATAATAATTAGTGTATCAATCTTTGCGTCTGTAACAGTTATGCAGCATGATTATTCGTTTTATTATATTTTCTGTGACGTTATCTCTGTACATGAATTACAAACGTTTCTACGACAAAAGCATGATGACTTTCTAAGGACTGAAGGAAATATGGAAAATGTGTGGCATAAATTTAAGTGTATAATTTTCGAGGCATTAGTAAAATGTGTACCTTCTAAAATAATTAAGAAAAATCCGGACCCAGAATATTACACTAATTATATTCGCTACTTAAAGAAAAAGACAAGGCGCGCATTTAGCAAACGTAAACGGAGCCATGAGCATTGGGAAAAATATGTTGAATTAATTAAGAAACTTGAGTGTGAAAAAAGGTTAGCTCAGGAAAATTTTCTAAAAACTATTTTAAAAGAAGATGAAAGTAACAATTGGAGACAGTTTTATAATTATGTACGCAGGAGAAAAGGGAAAAATGAAGGAGTAGTGCTTTTACGAAATCAGAACGGAGAAAGTATAACTGATGACAAAGAAAAGGCCGACTTATTAAATTCCTATTTCATTTCGGTTTTCAATAATAATAATAATAATAATAATAATAATAATAATAATAATAATAATAATAATCCCGCTGATAGGAGTGGTTGTGTCACAGACCGTGAATGTGAACCAAATTCGACTTTCAAAATAACTTCCAAAGGGGTTAGAGAGAGAATAACGAAATTAAAAAATCGGAAGTCTCGAGGACCAGATAGTATTGCTACAGAGATTCTTAAATTAGGTTCCGAGGCCATAATTCCATACTTAATGCGTATATTTCATGTTTCCATAAACAATGCAGCTATTCCATGTGACTGGAAATCAGCTATAGTGGTACCCATACATAAAGGTGGAAATAAATTAGATGTCGGAAACTACAGACCGATTAGCCTTACATCTGTCGTATGTAAAGTCATGGAGCATTTGATATCGGATTATATTCGTCATGTTCTAAATGCGAATGACTGGTTTTACAACCGCCAGCATGGTTTTAGGGAAGGCTTCTCATGTGATAGTCAAATTACGTCGCTGGTTCAGGATCTAGCTGAAGAGGTAGATAGAGGCGGAAGAATCGATGCAGTTGTGATTGACTTTTCGAAAGCATTTGATTTGGTGCCACATGACATATTAATAGATAAGTTAAGTAGGCTAGGAATAGATAAAAGAGTGGTGCTATGGATCCAAGAATTCTTAAAAGGTAGAATCCAGAGAGTTAGAGTAGGTCATGAAATATCGGAAATTGGAAATATAAGTTCAGGGGTGCCACAGGGCAGCGTTCTGGGTCCATTACTCTTTATAATTTACGTAAATGACCTATGCCAGGATATTACATCAAATGTGAGGCTATTTGCAGACGACTGCATTATCTATAGAAAGATTAGAAATAATTCAGATGTAGATGCTATTCAAACAGACTTGAATAACATTTACAACTGGGCGTTAAAGCATAGGATGAAAATAAATGGTTCTAAAAGTAAATCTATAACATTTTGTAAAACCCGAGAGGAAACTAGTCTAAATTACGAATTCAGTGGTGTTGTAATTCCGCAAGAACAATGTTGTAAATACCTAGGAGTGTATTTAAACTCCAAACTTTCTTGGGGAGAGCATGTTGATAATGTTACAGGCAAAGCATGGAGGGCACTTCACTTTATTATGAGAATCTTGAGAAAGGCTAGCCCCAAATCGAGGGAAATAGCATATCTAACATTAGTGCGACCGTTAATGGAATACGGAACTACGTGTTGGGATCCCTATAGAATATATCAGATAAATTCCTTAGAAAGAATCCAGTATAGGGCAGCTAAATTTGTTAAAGGTAAAAGAGAATATGGGAACGATACGATAAAAGAACTTAAATGGGAAACTTTGGAAAACAGACGTAGGAAAACTAGAATAACATCATTGTATAGAGCACATCTAGGTCAGAAAGCATGGGTAGACATAACGGCTCGGTTAGAAAAGCCAACGTACTATGGTAGGAACGATCATGATTTTAAAATCAAATGTAGGAAACAGAAAACGGATGTAGGTAAATTCTCATTTTTAAATAGAACTATAAATGATTGGAATGACCTACCTGCAGCGGTCTTTGAGAGCTGTCCTTCCTTAAGGAGATTCAAGAATAATTTAAAGAGTTGTGTATAAAGTGAAAATTAAAATTAAGGTGACATTCAACACTTAATTTTTTAAGGTGGCATGTATTTATCTAGCCTGACGAGTTTACTTCCTTGGTTTGAATTGTAAATTATTTAAAAATAGCGTGTAAGAGGGCCTTACACTAGAAATGTTTAGTTTAAATGTAGTTCTGTTTATAAGTATGCATAAGAATGCAATTATTTGACTTATTTGAACTATTGTATCAGTGAAGCGAGATGAGTCAGTGAAGTTATGGTTTTACAGTGCAGTGAACAGTTCCGATCAGTGATAATTTATAGCGTCAATGAAATGTGTTCTATAGTGTCAGTGAAATGTGTGCTAAAGTGTCAGTGAAATGCGTCATATTGCCACTACAGGGAATGAGATGAGAGTAAAGTGAAAGACTATTGAAAATTATGTAGGACCTATACATAATTATGTAGGTTGTGTTGTAAAATTAGGTGTTTTATTTTATGTTTAATTATTATTGTGTTAAATTGTATTGTGTATTCTTATTGTATTGTGTATAAAATTGTATATGTGTTGTAAATTTTATTATGTAGGCTATTGTAAATTTTATTGTGTATTGCTTATCATTTTAACTGTGTATTGTTAATATTGTATATACCACTGCCACCGGGTGCTTGCCCACTTGCAGTGTAAGTAAATACATACATACATACATACATACATACTAATATTGTTATTAATCTACTGCTATATCAATATTATTTTGTAAAAGTTTCTACGTGTACATTGTCGCAGTATACAGGCGTAACGCTATGTATGGACCTATCATATTACGTATGTGGTAAATCAAATATTGAATAATTATTAATTAGCAATAATAACTGTATATCGAAGTTTTTCATACTATTTTATTTATAACTTCACGTTCCTGTTTTGGTACGTTCCAATGACTGTTCCATTAAACGTTTGTCATAAACGCAGAAAATAAAGCCTTATTTTTACTGTGTGAGCAATAAATATGTGTATCTTATCTGTCGCCTTCCATTCAAGATAAAACATGTCGGTGAGATGACCTTGTACTGTGCTTCTATTTATTACGAGCGTATCACGATCGATCGTATCTCACTCGAGGGTGCGACACTCGACCGAGTTCAAGCGAGCGATTTAACACCAATGCAGCACTATGGTTCAGTTGTTCAAATTTCAAACTCAAAGAGAAATCCTCTGTCAGATGAGAACGAAACAACCTCTGGAATTTAAGACAAGGTTAGGCATATAAATACTGTAAGGAATAATGAGCTTTCAAAAGTGTAATTGGTGAAGAATGGGTAGAACGAAGAAAAATTCTCTAAGGCACCGGGACTCGAACCCGGGTTTTCAGCTCTAGTGCTGACGTTTTATCCACTAAGCTATACCGGATTCTAGTTCCGATTCCGGATTGAATCCTTCTCAGTTTAAGTTCTACCTCTCTGTTCCCCTTTGGTGGCCTTCCTCCATGTGCTGTGTCACAGAACATGTGACAGTGGCACAATGTCCAACACTGTGTACAGAGGTGCACTCATTACGAGTGACTAAGTGGCAGGGGTCCGACGGAAGAAGGTACCGTTTTGAATCACAAAGTGATTACTTACGTTTATCATATTACTATGATGTGCCGAAGTATTATGATATTTCCGTGCAGAAATTCTGCATTACCATATGGTGAAGAATGGGTATAACAGAGAAAAATTCTCTCCGGCATCGGGACTTGAACCCGGGTTTTCAGCTGTACGTGCTACCCATTCTTCACCATATGGTAATGCAGAATTTCTGCATGGAAATATATGTACTTCGGTACATAATAGTAATAAAAATGTAATTGTCAATACTTACTATAAGACAAAAAAATAATTTAAAAGTTAATTAAACGTTTCCTTCTAGTAGTACTTGAATAAACCATTTGTAGGCCTACTTTACTGTAGTGCTTTCATTAACGTCAAGACAAATTGACACATTTTAAGTCAAAATTTCGATTATACTATGAATTGTGTGTTTTACTTCCCCAAAGTTTAGGCTAATACGAATGGAAGGAAAAAGAACATCTTAACGGAAAAATTGCGATCATTCTTTGAAAAGTCAAGGAAAATGTTAATAAGTCAACTTCGTCTTTTCAGTTTCAAGAAATATAGTAAGGTGGACAGATGCGAGAGAACGGCGGCCAATGTCGATAAATTTATTTATTTCACATACCTGTACTATAGAACATGTTTTTACGTACTTTTATATTTGAAGGGCTCAGAGCCAAAGGCGACCAACCCACAATTTTGTATTGTTCATTATTAAGCCTTATTTCAAAACTATACATTGTTGTTATAGATTCATGATATTATTTTGTATTCGGAATATGTATGATAAGTCTATCTTGTGTTAAATTTTAACGTACCTTGTTAACATGTTTCGACCTATTTTGGGTCATCTTCAGAACTGGTCGTTGTTGGTGTTGGTGCCTCTTGTTTCCTGTGTGGGTGCGTTCGTAGTGTAGAATCAAAGAGTGTATGTGTTTTGAAATTGAGTTGTGTGTTGAGAATATCGCTGGGGTGTGTTTTCGTGTGTCTGTATATTTCATATTGTTCTAGTGTGTTGAGTTTCTGGCTTTTTGGTTGGATGTGCATTATTTCCATGTCTGTGTTGATGTCTCTGTAGGTGTGGTTGGCATTTGTGATGTGTTCTACATATGTGGAGGTGTTTTGTAATTTTGTTATGACTGTGATGTGCTCTTTGTAACGACTTTGAAATGATCTACCTGTCTGTCCTATGTATAAGTTGTTGCAGTTGTTACATTTGAGTTTGTATACGCCTGTGTGGTTGTATTTGTTTGTTTGTGTTGTTTGTGTGTTGAGATGTTTTTGTAGAATGTTATTTGTTCTGTATGCGATGTTGTAATTTAATTTCTTGAATGAGGTTGCAATTTTATGTGTGATTTTGTTTTCGTATGTTAGTGTGATGTATTTTTTGTGTTCTTGTGTTTGTGTTGTATTCTTCTGTTTTTTGTGGCTTTGTTTTGTCTTACGTATTATGTTGTCTATTATGTTGGGGTTGTATCCGTTTTCTTGTGCTATGTATTTGATTGTGTTTAGTTCTTCGTTGTAATCCTGTTGGTTGGCTGTTTTTTTTTTTTGTATTTATTCAATGTAGACGAATTAAAATAAATTGTGAAACCAATCATTTTTGTCAGGATCCTCTTAATATGAACTCTTATTTACTCATTTTGTAATTGTGGGTTAGTCACCTTTGGCTCTGAGCCCTTCATTTGTCCTTCCTTCGATCACCAGTTGGCGGCTCGCCCAGGGACATGTGAGGTTGCTCGACTAGTTCAACTTGAGATTATGGTTCTAATGGCAGCAGCTTGATATTTATCAGAAAAACTATCTTTCAGTATTTTTGTGGAACAAAGTTTTTAAAAATGGTTTTAATAACAAATCTGAAGGTTGTATGTTGTTATGTGAAGTCCTATGTTGTATTAAGTCAGATCCGGAATCGTGCTGACCTCATTTTACGAGGTCCCGACGTTTCTGTGTATGTCTAATGTTAGGTTTCGAAAACTTGTAACATAGTCCAGGGTCCACAAGGACTGTAGAGCCACTGTTGAATGAATGATAAATGGCAAGATTTAACAAGGCGTGTTCTTGCCTCAACTGAAGTTTGGTGAGGAAACTACGTCCGCCCGAAATCCGGAAAGATGAAGCCGCAGAAACACGAGAATATCCATTTAATAATGTAGGTCAACAGCTCGAGAAACATGACCAAAGTCAGCAAAATCCGGTGCATACTTCTAAGAGTGAGATCAGTTTAACATTGCTCACTCAGATTGAAAGTATACTGTTAGATTCCGGACTTAAGGGAGACTGTTTCTTCAACCATATTTCTAGAATCCATGTTCTGAGAGAACAAGGCTTAACTTATCTCTAAATAGTGGATTTACATTTGTTTGTAAGAAGTGGCCGGTTACATACCAGTAATTCAAAATGCGAAGTAGGTTATTGTAACTCATACGATAGTACATGCTTTTATTGGAGTGTAACAACTGTTTTCCCGGCATAGGTATAGACTATGCCAATTTAGTGTGAGATAAAACTTTAAAAATGAAATATAAAAGGAGAAATATATGTATTCTTTCATATAGCTTAGCAGATCTTAGATTTAATAGCTATAAAATCCAGTCTAATTTAGTCTAGAACTGCCCTCAAATAATTACTAATTGAGCTACAAAACCATGACAAAGATAAACTCATATGGCTTCCTAGGCGAAAGGGAATCATCAGGACCTCCTAGCTAGATAATATCTATGAATTTCATTTCTAGATCAGAACTAATTCTGAGTATCCCAGTGTAAACATACAAAGACATGTTGTAAGTAGGTACCTGTAAGAAGAAATAACAACAAAGTGGTAGAATCTGATAACGGCAAAATTCTTTCCTAGCAAACACGTTCAAACTTGTAGTGCATTTGTAATTATATGAAACAGTAATATTTTAAGTTAAAAATTTACATTAAAAATTATTGTAATATAGGCTTCAACATGTTAAGAGTAGTGCTTCTGATACAGTAACATTTTAAGTTAAAATTTTACATCAAAGATTGTTGTAATATATGCTTCAACATTTCATTAAGAGTAGTGTCTGCGAACGTAACACGGGTACTCGTTTTGGAGTCAGTATTGGCACATCCATCAAAGATTAGAGAACTTAAAACTTCTGTTTGACAAAATAGTGGCTAGAGAATACCGAATGAGCAACTATGGAAGCTGTAAGCAAGGCAGCGAAGAAAGTAACAATTTGGTAATGCAGAATATTTTCCAGAAAAGTAAGCCTCTAGAGGAAAATTTTTCATTTCACAACATTTTCTGCGGAAAATGTTTCTTCTCAAAACGCTACTTAGAACTCATAAGCTAGTAAGTGAAACGAAGGACTTCGTAGAAATCTGTTCCAAAACTGTTTCTCTTCACGAGCTTCAATAATGCCCAAAAGGTTTTCAACTCGTGTCTCTGGCTTAGTAATTAGACGCCCTATCATTTTCACTAAACTTTTCTCATAATTATAAGAAACCAAACTCAAAACAGGCTTCCATGACCCTGACAGTTACGGTAAATAGAAGACTGACTTTGATTTCACCTCTCCAAGCAATCCAGCAGTTTGGATGGAAGTGCATTGTGAACATGAGAGATACATTTCGCTTTGAAAACGCGACTTCATTCGCGTGTCTGACATTCCAGAGAGTTGCGAAGGCTACGCATTGCGGTGTGTACAAACAGTCGTGCTATTTCCTCTCCAGTCAAAAGAGACTTCAAAGAGGAGATGAAGGCAGGAGAAATTGTAGAAAACAAGGTTAAAGTCTTCCACAGCGAGTCGTGAGAGGAGACACGGTTTCCGTTTTAAGGGATATATGTGTATTCTTTCCCGAACAACTCCACAGATAAATTATGTGAAACTTGTACACCTCCCCTCATGGAGTGTGTGACTGTCGACGCGTATTATGGTTGTGAAGAAAAAAAACCTACGACTTGATCAAATAAATCTCTTGCATTATGTAGTGCAGTGTGGAATACTAAGAAGAGTAATTTCAATAAATAACTACAGTTTTGGACACATTATTAGATTAAACTTATTATTTTCATGCAAATGAAGCTTTCAGGTATAACTCCCTGTAAAGTTGATCTGAATAATTTCGAAGGTAAAATTGTTTCGGGGCCGAGTATCGAACTCGGGAACTTTGGTTAAACATACCAACGCTCTACCAACTGAGCTACCCGGGAACTCTACCAGACATCGATCTAATTTTTCCCTCTGTATCCACAGACCTCAAAGAGTGCTGACAACCGTCAAGCAACCAACATTGAGTACACACTAACTCTGTATGACTTAAATTGTGATTTTCTGTTAAGGAACAGTGACGTGTATTATGCAAATTAAGCTTTCAAGTATAACTCCCTGTAAAGTTGATTTTAATAATTTCGAAGGAAAAATTGTTCCGGGGCCGGGTATTGAACCCGGGACCTTTCTTTCTTCTTTCATCTTTTGTTGATATCTCTATTCTATTGTTTCATTCCCTCTTATTTGTAGGTACAGTTGTCAAAAAAAAAAAGTGGCCGCACTCGTGAACAGCGAATATTTTCAAAGTCCACTTCGGGTCGCGGCGATGTTACACGATGCATGTGCTTGTACAAGCAGTTCCGGAACTATGAAAGTGTTCCATATCTGCGTCTCGTAGACCAGCGGTAGAGTGCTTGTTTAATGATTGAAAGGTTGTGGGTTCGGGTCTTCTTCAAGTTTTCATTTTATTTTTTAATCGTTCTTTAGCGATGCAAATGATATTCAAATTATCATTTATATTCAGTTATCGTTCTTTATGAATATCACGTTATTTATATTTTGTTATCATTCTTTAGAGATATGAATAAAATTCAAGTCATCATTTGTATTCTGTTATCGTTTTATAGCGATATGAATAATAATAATTATTGTATCTACAATGGGGGTTAGCCCTATTTTACATATGTATGTTAGGGCTATAGTTTTATACACAAAAAGATAAGCATAAAGAGAAATGGAAAAGAAAATTAAATTAGCTTACGCGATGTAAACAAAACATAAACAATCCGTAAATTAGGCATTGCGATTGCAAAACAAATATCAGGTATCAATTTGAAATATACAAAAACATTAACAACACACATACGTAACACTTCTATAACACAAATATGCAGCTTTCCGTACCATACATCATAAATTAATACACAATAGTCACACAAACACAATCAAACTATAATTACGACATTGCGACGACATCAAGCATCCCATAACTGACTCACATACATAACAAATCAAGCATCCGTTGCAACACATACACTTCAACATAGTAACCACACTTTTAAAAGTTACAAATTTGGCTTCAAGAAGAATAAATAGGACACTGTTACTAATTACTATTCTTCTACAATTTCTTAAATACATCTGTAATAAATCTGTGAAATTCCGATATGAATAATATTCACGTTTTTTATATTGTTATCGTTCTTTAGCGATATAAATAATATTCAAGTTATCATTTATATTCTGTTTTCCTTCATTAGCATTATAAAATAATATTCAAGTTATTTATATTGTTATTGTTCTTTCGCAATATAAATCATCTGTATTTTATGTAAGTAATTATTATAACACAAATAACCATCTTTCTTTGTAAAATAGGTTATTTTATTTAGATAATTAAATACGTATTATATAATTTCTTATATTAATTAAACAAACCGATATTTATCATTTATATTCTGTTATCGTTCATTAGTGATACTGTATAAATAATATTCAAGTTATTTATATTGTAATCGTTCTTTAGCGATATAAATAACATAAATTTAATATTAGGTTTGGAAAAATCCAGGTGCATAATACTGGTATTAGTTTTTCTTTTTGTATTATTACATTATACTATCTTGAACCACAATAAAATGAAAAGGAGTAACGAGGAATTGAACCTGAGACGTTGACATCTAAATTCCGACGTTCGTCCGCTGAGCTACGAGGGCAAAAGTGTGGAAACATTTTCGGAAAAATTGGCCCAATCACACTAAGATTTTCTGATGATTCGTAGAAGCTAGTCCAGGATGCGGGGGGCAAAGGCTAATTGAGATTTCCCGGTCTCTGATTAGGTCAAACATCCTGATAGAATTAATATTTAACACTTGCCGTGACTTTCGGTGAAGTCCGGAGGGCCCAATTAGTCAAAACCACTCTCATCATCTCCACGCTTGGGCCCCCTGGAATTTAATAAGATGCGAAAGAGATAGAGGTGTGCGGAAAGCAACGGGATGTTACCACATTTAGACCTATCCTTACCAAGAAAAACTGCAAACATGAACAAAGGAAGCTTTTAATAGAAGAAGAAGGATCTTCTGCGGACCTCTGGAAAAAGAACTAAGGAAGAGACTGGTGAAGTGCTTTGTGTGGAGTATGGCATTTTATGGGGAAGGAACATGGGCATTACGATGAAATGAAGAGAAACGAATTGAAGCATTTGAAATGTGGATGTGGAGAAGAACGGTGCGTGTGAAGTGGACAGACAGAATAAGAAATAAAATTGTGTTTGAAAAAGTGAGTGAAGAAAGAATGATGCTGAAACTGATCAGAAACATAAAAAGGAATTGGTTGGGTCTCTGGTTGAAAAGAATAATAGACGACATTAGGATATGTGGATCATATGCGGAGACTAAGAGGAAGGCAGAAAATAGGAAAGATTGGAGATTGCTGGGTTTGCAATGAAAGATCTGCCCATGGACAGAACACTTATGTATGTATGTTCAGAATGCCTGGAATATCGTGTCTAAAAACAGTCGCTATTTGCAAAGACTAGTCAATTCCATGCCCACTCGACTGCAGGATGATCGAGATAAGAGGAAGATAGACTAAATATTGAATTGTGGCTTTTTGTTTTGTTTTTTGAACGCTTAACTGTTTGAATGTTTTAAGGCCGACGCCAGTAAATTTGTTTTGTTTATGCCACGAAAAATATTTTTATTGAGAATAAAATATTTTTTTCTTTCCATTTGCAGCCACAATATCATAATGATAAAGTCATGGCATAATATATTAATGAACCTGATGTTAATTACTGAAATAATCGTAAAAGAGAAAGGAGCCATTATGTATAGTTTGTCTCTCTCAAAAACAGAACGAAAAAGAATATAAAAAAACGAGGTTGTAGTCGAACGCAGGACCTCATGAATAAGAGGCCTGAACGCTACCATTATGCTATCGAACAACACACAAGATACTTCAATTATAACTGTAGATATCAGACAACGTGGTCCAACAACATGTAACATCGCCTGTCTCCGAATTATAGCGAAGATACCCGAAGGGAACTTTGTTTCAGGAGAGCGGCCACTTTTTCTTTTGACAGCTGTACATCTTTGTTCTTATTCCCCTAGTATTTCTTTCTCGTCTCTTCTCTTCCTCTATTTTCTTATAATTTACTTCCACGGTTTCTCTCCATATTTCTCTTTTCCTTACGACTTCTTGTAGATGACAATATTCTCAAACTTCAAATTTCCCTTTCTCAATATATGCGGAAATCAATTGTACCGTCATTCTTCGCTTTTCTTTACTACGGTTGTAATATCACTTGGGTAACATAATTAATTAAAACAAGATTAAAATACGAATCTGCATCAATTTCTCACGGGCTTGTACATTTGTTATCTTGTAACAACGCACAGTCTAAGCAGATCCAACGTCTCTCTTCCTTCATTTTGTTTACTGTGTAGGTGTAGGAGCTGTTCAGCTAGAGACGCGAAATAATTCATCGTGCTATGATCGATCTGTGGCATTTTATTGCACATCTCAGCGATTTGCTTCCGGTATCTCGTCAGACATGCAATCGACACGGCTGGAGGTTTGTTGACAAGGCGCGGTGAATGGTTCACATGTCCATAATCAATCACTGCGCCTCTTCACAGTGTGTACACGGCATGTGGAGAACATAATCCCACGCTTAACCTGGGATTAGGGCTTCTTGCTACCACTCAGTGCATCAATGATATAGATTATTCTAGACTACGACGATTATTTTGAACAAACTATGTATGAAGAAGCATACCCTACTTTTTCAATGCACATTTTACTCAGTAATTGAAATAACTTACTTAATCGAAATAAGCAGTCATTAATATTATTTGTGCGAGATCGTGCGTATTTGCTTGGTTTCCGCACAAAACCAATCCGCGGAAAGTCTAAAATTCCACATTCAGTATTCCCAACGTAACACACATAACAATTTCCCTATTCTTACCGCTTAAGTGACATATTGATTTTACTGCTTTAGGCTTTTAACATATTATTTTTAGAGACGTTCATAATTATAAATTGGAAACTTACCACTGCAATTTCACCTAAATTGCACTCTTAATTATTGTTTTTAAATATTTTCAAAAATTAAGTAAACTCTACAACTCCACTAAAGTTACTGCATTCATGATGCAAGTAACATTAAGGAAGCCGTGAAAAAATCAACAAGATTCCAGACTCATCATAGACTGGGGGAAAGAAAGACAGACGTATATCACGGCCTGCTGGAGTATAGTAAACACAGAAAACATTTTAAAGCAACAATGTTGAAGATAGATATTTTTGTTTTGCAAATTTGCCGTCATTGAACAGAAACCAAGATGGAGATTTCATTGCAACTAATTAGAAATTCCTCTTTCAGGTATGTAATAAACGATCTTCGCACGAAATAATGTACGATACAGGAGCGGTATGTTTTCTTTTAATTCTCGGAAATTAAAAAAGCTCAACTACGTTTCGCTTTTTCAAACTTTTCCTCGAATATGAAAACTTCAACATACCGCTCTTGTAACACATATTACTACTACACTTTCTTTCTTTCTTTCTTTCTTTCTTTCTTTCTTTCTTTCTTTCTTTTCCTATGTTACAGAGTAGAAGCTAGTACTGCAGATCTCTTTTATCGGAATAGGCCCCGAAGGTTAGCACTGCAGCTTGAGGCTTATAATGCAACCTCCTTACTATGGGATGATTGTTGAAGTCCTTAGGGCCGTCTTTCTCTGAGTACGTGATTCACTGCTTGGTTCCATTTTATCGATTCGGCTACAGCATCCAAGTCTGACGGCGTCCGCATGAACAAGAACGCTACTCCATCTCCATGTTCATATTTTGCAGCCTCGTCGAAAATTAACGTACTACGTCCTGCTGGATCCTATATTGACTTGAAGATCGCGGCACCGTAATCACCGGGATTGACCATGGTGCCGTCTGCCTGAGGGAGCTATATCCCTGGACTGGCGTACTCCACCGTGAAAGCGCCTACGCCTCCCTGGGATATATGCAGCTCCCCCAGACAGATGACATCTGTAGGCGAATCACGGTACCATGTCTGCTGGATTTCCTGGTCAACCTGAAACTATTGAAGATGATAGATGAAGTTGAAGTTAATAAAGGCGAAATGAATCCGAGGTTCAACGCCGAAATTTGCCCAGCAATTCTGCTTCAAGTGGTTGAGAGGGGAAACCTCGGGAAAAACACCAACCAGGTAATTTGTCACAACCGGAATTTGAACACGGGCCTGCTCGTTTCATGATAACAGTTACTCCCAGTGATGGACACTGCAGTCTTTAGTGGACTATTGTGTCTTACCGCGTCTATACGGTCGGCTTTTGTAGATATCGTGACTCAGCTGTAGATGCAATCAGCCTGTACCTCTTACGGCCCGGTGGAGTCTCACTGAAGTGTCCTTCCTTTCTCTGAAAGCGTAGCCTACGTACTCATTTCTTCAGACTGATGCACATCTGTACGGCAATCATAATACTGCATCACGCCAAACCGTTTTGGGTGAATAATATTCAAATGTTAATGAACTTTGACATGGAGTGTGACAGTGGAATTATGAATAAAATGGGAGAACCTAGAGGAAAACCGTCAGGAAGCTTTGCTTTGATCACTACCAACACAGCTCCGCCAACGCCGAGTCGTCCCGAGTCCACAGTCGTTGTAAGCCAGTACTATGCCAACAGAGCTACAAACTCTATAGTCAAGTTACATTGGTTGTTATAAAGTATCCCGGATCCTAAGCCTGATAATAAGTAATAGAATTCAAATTCCGTTTTCGCCATGACTTCTTGTACAGTAGTGCAAGCTCTTCCAACTAACGCCATATCTTCAACAATTTTACCGCTCTCACTAATAACGATAACGTATATTTTTGTGACTATTACACTTTTACTACGTCACACTACTTTTGACCAATAAAACGGTACGAAAGGACGTCTTTCAACCAATCATGGCAGCTTATCGCACAATTTTATCGCGTCCCTAGCATTTGTTTATTTTTATCACTACCCTAGCATTTGTTTCTTTGTTTGCCAATATTTCAAACTGCACTGGTCTGGACGTCAAAAAACAGAAAATTACAAACCACTCCAGTTGATGCACAGCACTTTCAAATATGACTCGCATTGACGTTCAAGAACAAGAATTAATAAAGATCACTGGTCATAGCTATGCATCTTTCCTGAAACCCTATTTACAAATAAATGAAGAGTACCATTCGGAAATCCTGAATAAGTTGAGGGATACACCATGTACATCAACGAGTTCACTTCTTTTACGCACACGTCCAATATAACATCAACTGAACCACCAACCACTAAAACATTCAAATTTGAATATTGTACTTTCAATAATTGTTTCTTAAAAATTATTCATGTTTATTTTTTTATTTCATCATCGTTAATTAAAACGTTTCTTGTTTATTTCATCATCCCTAATTAAAACTTTTCTAACACTCGTTTATATTATTTAGCTTATGTTTGTTATAGCTTCTGCTATATGATATTATGGATAGTCACGTATCAGAGATTGTTTAATGCTAAGATTTATTGAAAATCATCTGTCAAGGGATCCGGATGATTGAAGTGGAATGCAAATGTTTTAATAAAAATGAAACTGAATCAACAAAGACTTCTTGACTAGTAACCGTCCACAGAGTTCAATGAAGATTCCATAGTTGGCACAACTAATAAGAAAACAGCCAATCATAACACACTACTGCCATCTAGCGTAATGTTGAGATGGTACAATAATACATTTGAAGACAGTTGTATTTTCGTAAGTCAATTAATATTTTATTGTATTGAAGTACTTTGTTACTTCTAATCTTTATATACTTTCTTCTAATCGTGTAATAGTCAATTAAATCCCACTCGAGTGTTGATTTTCTCTAGATAAATCTGTTCGTGTTCCACTCGCAGATTTATCGATAAAATCAAAACCTCTAGTGAGATTATTGTTGATAAATATTTCGGAACAAACTCTTTGTGGCATGCAGTTCTCAACAATCATGCTTCGTATAACAAGAAAGTAAGGTGAGAGGTTCCTCAATATATTCTGCTCGACGATAATCAGAATTTGAATCTGTTTGCGGACTCTCTCATTGAGCCATCTGTAGATTCACAGTCACTGTTTTAATCAATGTTCATAGAAGTTTCAGAGAGAATCTGTTCCTTTGACGAGAAACCATCTGCATGCGGTCACGTATTACTCGCGTGGAACACTGCCGTTCGTCTGTAGTCGAAAGAGCAGCTGTGCTGATCATTCAAATAGAGTTATGATGACTAAATTAAATATTCATGGGTACATAATTATATATATCGAGAGATTTTCATACCCTTGTCGGAGTTTAGCCCTAACTTATTTTTTGGGTACCGGGTACAGTATTTCGATCTAACACTGGGCGAGCATTAAGCGGATTTTAAATGACTTAAGTTCAGTACGATGACTGACCTCCATACAAAAAAAAAAAAAACACGAAATAACAACTGATCAATATTCACGTTCTAGGTAGAATTCGATAACAGTATCGAGCCTTTCACGCAATTTTATTTTTGAAAGGTAACCATAAGTAAACAAATGGCAAAGGAACACAATCTAATCACTTCCTGGATTCAGTCACCACATCAAGAATATGGAACGGTAGAGTCAAAATATTATTGAGATATCTTTAGAACAGATTACTGAAATATTATTTTCAGGAAGAGAAAAAGGAATTGGCTGAGAAGAAACTGGCTACTGAAGGATGCACTGGAAGTGATGGTGAACGGGAGAAGATTGAGTCAAAAGAAGATATCAGATGATAGACGACATTAAGATATATGGATCATATGAGGAGACAAAGAGGAACGCAGAAAACAGAAAAGATTGGAGAATGCTTGGTTTGCAGTGAAATACCTGCCTTTGGGCAGAAAACTATGAATTAATGAATGAATACACCACGATTGGCTTATTTGAAGGATTCGTAACAATTTGGTATTCCCAAGAAACTAGTTCGATTAATTAAAATGTGTCTTAGTGAAACTTACAGCAGAGTCCGTATAGGCCAGTTTCTATCTGATGCTTTTCCAATTCTCTGCGGGCTGAAGCAGGGAGATGCATTGTCACCTCTACTTTTTAACTTTGCTTTAGAATATGCCATTAGGAAAGTTCAGGATAACAGACAGGGTTTGGAATTGAACGGGTTACATCAGCTTCTTGTCTATGTGGATGACGTGAATATGTTAGGAGATAATTCACAAACGATTAGGGAAAACATGGAAATTCTACTTGAAGCAAGTAAAGCGATAGGATTGGAAGTAAATCCCGAAAAGACAACGTATATGATTATGTCTTGTGACCAGAATATTGTACGAAATGGAAATATAAAAATTGGAGATTTATCCTTCGAAGAGGTGGAAAAATTCAAATATCTTGGAGCAACAGTAACAAATATAAATGACACTCAGGAGGAAATTAAATGCAGAATAAATATGGGAAATACCTTTTGAGAAGCTTTTGTCATCTAGTCTGCTGTCAAAAAATCTGAAAGTTAGAATTTATAAAACAGTTATATTAGCGGTTGTTCTATATGATTGTGAAGCTTGGACTCTCACTTTGAGAGAGGAACAGAGATTAAGGGTGTGTGAGAATAAGGTTCTTAGGAAAATATTTGGGGCTAAGAGGGATGAAGTTACAGGAGAATGGGGAAAGTTACACAACGCCGAGCTGCACGCATTGTATTCTTCACCTGGCATAATTAGGAACATTAAATCCAGCCGCTTGAGATGGGCAGGGCATGTAGCACGTATGGGCGAATCCAGAAATGCATATAGAGTGTTAGTTGGGAGGCCGGCGGGAAAAAGACCTTTAGGGAGGCCGAGACGTAGATGGGAAGATAATATTAAAATGGATTTGAGAGAGGTAGGATATGATGGTAGAGACTGGATTAATCTTGCTCAGGATAGGGTTCAATGACGGGCTTATGTGAAGGCGGCAATGAACCTCCGGGTTCCTTAAAAGCCAATAAATAAGTAAGTAAGTATACACCACGATTGGACCGACTGTACTGCATGCCATGACGTCTTGACTATACACTGTACGCACTGTATACCTTCAATCCGGTGTCTAGGTGACCCGTGTTCAAGCTCTACTAATAGGAGATAAGTCATGCTATTAAAACGAAGATAAAAGAGCGAGAAATGAAGTCAAAATGCCATTCCGTCCAACCGTCAAATGTTCTAGTGTCCAGCAAGAATTTCACTTATCACTTCCATGAATTGTTCCTTCAGCCTTAATGATGCCGCAGGACTCTGGGGTCATTCTGTCAGAGCGGAACTCTGTATTTCGCCGAGTTGGCACATTTAAACATTTCACATCACAGTAACATGGAAAATGTGCTGCCCTCAATTATTATTCTATTCTATAATTATCTTTGATTGCCTCTGTATTACATAATCTATGTAGCACATGCAGCTGTCACTTCGCGAAGCCACTCACTCGCAACATTCGATCACTTTAAATCAAATTACGACTTCAATCTGCTGTTGGGCTAACATTTTCAATAACAATTTTGACATATAACAAAGTTACACGCACGATTGTTTTGCTAGAAAAAAGAGGACTATCAACAACATGGAAACGTAGTGTTCATCGCGGGCCGTCCAGACAAGAGAATAAATTTGTAATTTATAGTAGGGATGTCCATTGAAATTCATTATGCAGGGGTAATTTGTATACAACAGGTTCAATTTTCATTAACGAGACTCCACTCATTATAACGTCAAGCAGGGTTATTAATTTTTGTGAATTATAGTTGAGTTAAAGGCAAAACCATAGCGTTAATCAAGCTAGCATAACCCAGAATAGTAAAAGGCTTTTATATACAAAGTAATTATTTCATTACACAATTAATTTCTTGGTACAGCATCATTAAAATCATGTTTGTATTAAACTTTGTCACACCCTCATAACCGCACTTCATGATTTAGAGGTGTATAGGTGGTTATCGGTCGGGATATAGAGCATTCCTAAGCGCTCCAGCCCAATTAGACATTTTGTACACACGTAATGGAATAAGTTTCGTACAGACTTTGCTACCCGGTTAAGGCGATCATGTTAGGCGGTAGACGTATCTGCTTGCTGAGCTGGAGTTGCGCATGGACATTGGTTTTTGATTCCCACTTAGGCTAATTACCTGGTTGGTCTTTTTCCGAAGTTTTCCCCAACTGTAAGGTACAAATCAGATAATCACATGGAGAATCCTCGACCTTATCGTACCATAATAAATTCCATTGACGCTGACTAACTCAGTAGTTGGTACAGCGTAGTTGAATAATCAACTAAAAAGTTGAATGAGTATTTGGAATATAGGTATGTATTGTAAAAGACCATTATGTAGAGAAAATTTACCCTCTTCGCTAATATAAGCATCCACTGACTTGCCACAGAACTCTTCAAGGTTTTGCTGCTAAGGCTTCATATCCATTAACTCATTAGTAGAGGCCGGATTTCCATGAAAATTAATGTTTTTTATAAAAGCTTGTTATACTTCTCCAACTTTGCAAATATTCATTTTATGATTTATCGATTCCAAATAACCGTACTTTTTCCATGCATGTATGCATGTTTTGGGCTTTTTGGCACTAAATTCATACATTATGAATATTTTGAAGATTTTAGATTTAATAGCACATATTTAGACTTTCATATTGCATATTAATATGTTTTTTCCTGCTTTAGTGTATATATTATGTTAACTTGCATAAAAGTATCTTATATGAATATTGCTTCGTACGATCTGGTATTTCCATGTTATTTGTTCATTAAGATAAAAAATGAAAAAAGCTACTGGTAATATGGTTTCATGACGTCGTACTTGATAACTATTCATCTTGAATCTTGCGTACACTACTTTTAACACTTAAATATAAATGATTGATTAAATAGCAAACTTACTAGTGTTAATTTAACACTAATAAGTTTGCAATTTAACCAATCATTGATAACTATTCTTTGGACTTTCCACTAAATCTTTCCTTTGTTATATTCGAATTTCCAACCCTCAACTATCGATCGTTACAAACTTGATGTCAAAATAATGAAAGAGAAGAAGGCAGAAATAGCATGCTTACAAACTGCAATTTAGTATACTTTTGTGTCGAGGTTTGAAGTGTTGCTATAGCTCCTTTTTTAACTGCAAGAAGAGATCTTATATCAAAGTGGATTGGAATTTCTAAAGACTGGCGATGATGACGTAGTTTATTGTGATTTTTGTAGTAAAGACGTACTTTTATGTTTTGGAGCGCGAGATAGCATCGCGGTTAACCCTTTCTAACCCAAATTAAATTTACAAGCAATCCATGTTGAAACAAATAGCTGTATTAGGATCAAGTTACGGGAGTGGCAACATTTGAAACAAAACTATATTGATGAAAATGTATTGAAATAGAAGTTATCCAGCAAAATTTACCTTCATATGTAACACACAAGTATATAAATGCTATAAAGTTAATTATTGCCATATGGTATCTATAGGTAAGAAAGGGTTAAGGCATATCGCTGCAAAGTCAGAAGGTCACAGGTTAGATTCCCGATGGGGTCATGGTAATAGGAAATTGCAAAAGACTTACAACTCGACCTCACTTTTTCCAAAGTTTCTTCGCTTCTGTATGCACCTATCACTTCTTGTAACGTAGAAAGATAATTTTCTGTGTTCAAGAACGTTCTTCAGGCAAACATGAGCTTAAGTGAAGAAAATCTGAGAAATTGGTTGTAACACGTTGTTTCAAAATAAAATAAAGATGTAACAATGTGGATTTCAATTTTGATAGTGCATATTTTTTATGTTTTTCCACTTCATGTTTTAAGATATGATAGTGCATGGAAATCCGAATATGACTATTTTCTCTCAATACACAATTCGCGTTATTCATCTACACTTTATAATTTTTAATCTTTTCAACATTACAAATACAATTCGACCATGGTCTTCCTAGTAGGTTCTCTGTTCTATGACAAACCTGAGATTCCCTTAACGGTGTTCTCATTATACGCGTTCAATCAATTTACATACGTAGTTGATTTAAATGATTTTACAAAACATCAATTATTTCTACACCCAGGAGAACGAGCATATTATTTCTTGACTTTACAACTTTACAATGAATATGGCGATGGAGATAATGTGAATATGGAGATGATATGAATATAGAGATGGTGATGATGATGATGATGATGATGATGATGATGTGAATATGGAGATGGAGACAATGTGACTATGGAGATGGTGATGATGATGTGAATATGGAGATGGTGATGATGATAGTGATGTGATGATGTGAATATGGAGATGGTAATGATGTTAATAGACCTATGGAAATGGTGGTGATGATGATGATGGTGATGATAATGATGATGATGTGAATATGGAGATTGTGATGATGATGATGATGATGATGATGATGTGAATATGGAGATTGTGATGATGATGTTTATATGGAGATGGTGATGATAATGATGATGATGTGAGAATGGAGATGATGATAATGATAATGATGATATGGAGATGGTGGTGATTATAATGGTGATGATGTGAATATAGAGATGGTGATGATGTGAATATGAAGATATATATATATATATATATATATATATATATATATATATATATACTGTATGAAGATGATGTGAATATGATGATGGTAATAATATAAGGAAGTAAACACTGTATGTAGAAGAAAATTATATAAATATGGTGGTGGTGGTGGTGGTGGTGGTAGTGGTGGTGTATGGAGAAAGTATTGAAATGATTATGGAGAAGAAGAAGAAGAAGAAGAAGATGATGATCAGGGAAAGGATTTATATGTAAATACATATTTACTTATAAAGCTAATATAATTTATATTTTGCATTATCTTTATGTTTCACAATGTGTAGGGTTGAAAAATCCTACTTTTATTTTCCATATTTTTCCATATTTTAGAGTTTAGTACATATTTTCGTTAATTTCCATATATTTTCCATATTTCATATAAAACAGTCCATATTATATTAGGTTTAACAATAAAACAAAACAAAATTCCATTAACTTTTAAAAATACATTTCAACAATAGAGATTTAAACACATGTTCAGTAATCCCTTTAACATCAGAGTTATTTGAAAATTAGCAGTCCTATCAACAATGGGAAAGTAAGTTACAAAACTGTATTAATTTAATTTAAAATTTTTAACAGACTTCAGTTGTGCAGCTCAACAGTTAAATGCCAGTCAGAGTACACATAGGTTCAGTTTTGTAAATCATACTATAAAGACGGTAAATATGCCAAAAGTACGTCATTCAGTCAATTTAAAATCAAAACTAACAAGTTACATTTCAGAATTTAAAGAAGATGGTTTATCAACTGACAATAAAATATTATTTTGTAATTTGTGTCAGTGTGCAGTATCATCTACACAAAAGTTCCTGGTGCAACAACACATTACAACTAGTAAACATCAGGCCAACAAACAACTAAATTCCAAGCAGAGACAATTGTTTTTAACACAACCAACAACATCGAATGTAAGATCTGAGTTTAACATCGACCTGTGCCGTTCTCTCATCTCTGCTGATATTCCTCTCTACAAACTAAAGAATAAGGTCTTCAGGGAATTCCTTGAAAAATATACTCAACATACAATCCCGGATGAGTCAACACTTAGGAAGACGTATGCTCCATCCATCTACGATGAGACAATACAGAAGATAAGAGATGAAATTAAAGATAGTTCAATTTGGGTTTCCATTGATGAGACTCCCGACAAAGAAGGTAGACTTGTTGGTAATGTAGTTATCGGTTTGTTAAGTGAACAATATTCTGAACGAATTCTTTTACATTGTGATGTTCTAGAAAAGTGCAATAACAAAACTATAGTTAAACTGTTCAACGAAGCTATGGGTATCCTGTGGCCAAAGGGTATTATGTACGATAATGTGTTATTCTTTATTAGCGATGCTGCCCCTTATATGGTCAAAGCTGGACAAGCATTATCTGTTGTATATCCTAAATTGACTCATTTTACTTGTGTGGCGCATGCATTTCATCGTGTGGCAGAAGTGGTCAGAGACAATTTCCCTAAAGTAGATTTGTTGATTTCATCAGTGAAAAAAGTATTTCTCAAAGCTCCCAGTAGAGTTAACGTGTTGAAAGAAATGTACCCTGAAATTCCATTGCCACCAAAGCCAATTTTAACTAGATGGGGTACATGGCTAGAAGCAGTTGAATATTATGCCGAACATATAGACTCTATTAACAATGTTCTCCTTGCATTGGACTCTGAAGATGCAGTCTCAATTGATACTGCGAAAACAGTTACCTGTGACATAAGTGTGAAGAATGACTTAGCTCACATTCAGCATACATTTTCATGCATCATAAAAACGCTCAAAAGTCTCCAAAATAGGCACCTTTCACTATCTGAAAGTTTTGAAATTATAAATAGTACTGTGGAACAACTGAATCGTGGTAGAGGTAAAGTTGCAGATGCAGTAAGAGCTAAGGTGGACACTGTACTTTCAAAAAACCCTGGATATGAAGAACTACAAAAGGTTGTTGCTGTGATGAGTGGTGAATCAACAGTGAAGATTAACTTGGACTTATCCCCAGCAGACATTGTGAAATTGAATTATGTACCAGTTACTTCTTGTGACGTCGAACGCTCTTTTAGTCAGTATAAATCTATCCTCAGAGACAATAGAAGAAGATTCACTTTTCAGCACTTGAAAGAAATGTTTGTAACCTATTGTTATGGTAACAGACAATAAAAATTGTGTTTTGTTGAAACTACATTGGAAGATAAGGTACGTCCATTATATTTTTTGTTTAGTTTGATTAAAATGTACCAATATTTAACGTACATAGTCATTTTTTTATAATTTTAAGTCCATATTTAATTCCATATTTTGGTAAAAATCCATATTTAATTCCATATTTTGGTAAAAATAACTACATATATATTTACATATTTCATATATTTTTAGTCCATATAAATCCGTTCCCTGATGATGATGATGATGATGATGATGATGATGATGATGATGATGATGATGATGATGATGATGATGATTATGGTTAATTGACTATGTGAAAACAATAACTTTATGAACATGATGATAAAGTATGATGCAGTTATAGATTTTCGAAAAGGACTTTTTTTTTAAGTGAACATGACGAATATAATATTTTCCCAACGTTACGTAATGCATCGATTTTATAGGACAGTGCGTAAAATATATAATAACAAAGAACGAGCAATTTCATGCTGCTCACTTCATTTTGTTCTAGTTCAGTTTTCTCTCATTGCAAATGCAGACGTCGTTCTATCTAGTAGCAACATGTCAAAGCACACGTTCCATTGAAAATGTGAAGAGCTGCATGATATACAGTATTGGGTTGCACCAATTCCACAGCCCAGCTGTTCTGACGTTCGTGTTCCAACAGATATCGTCAGTTACAAAAATCGTTACTCAGCTTTTCCAGTACTTACCATTTCATCACGATCCTATTGTCTAACTAAGTTTATACTTAAGTCAATATACTTAGAAAAACAATTAATGAATTGGTGGTTTTTTCAAGGGCAAATAAGTATTGTCGAGAGATACCCGAATAGGTTATTAATTACAGACGAAATGAATGGAAGATTGTGAGGCGCTCGAAAGAAAGGAACTGAAACTCTGAAGATTTCAGGCAGTGGTTAAAGAAGAAGATAAATTACTCTGACAGTTTTGATAATGATGATGCTAGTGATTATAATCAAGGTTTCACGGTGCTGATGATGGAAGTGGCTATGGTAACTATACCATATTAGTTCCCCTTAAATGGAGGGGCACGGGCTGTGACTACTCGCACAGGTAAGCCGCTTAGGTGGGCCCATTGTGCTACCCAGAATGGAATGCTGTTCATGCGCTATGGTCCTCCGCTGCTCTACAGAACCCTCTACGGGGAGCCCCCTAACTCCCCCTATAGCATGCAGAATCCCTTTAACTTTCCACATAGGCATCACCGAGGTCTCTCAACCCCGTTTCCACGAGATATCATGAGTGTAGGAGAGATCCCACGGTATATAGCACTACCACGAGCAACTAATGACCACTTACCACGGAATCAAATTTCGGTGACGACCTGAAGACGACTCTACATCCGGGAAAGAAACGGAGATGATGATAAAAGAGGAGGAAGTGTAGATTAAGTGAAGAGTGTTGGTGGAATGATACGGGAAAACGGGAGTAACCCGACAAAAATTCTCTGCAACGTCTGCTTTTTCTACTTAAATTCCATCACGATCTGGCGAACCCGGGCCTTCTGAATAGAGACCAGCGCGCTAGTACTTGAGTCGCAGACGCTCCGGATATGGTGACGGTGATGTTGATTGTGATTGTAATTATCATGATATTAGTGATTTTTTTATTTTAGTAGGTTATTTTACGACGCTTTATCAACATCTTAGGTTATTTAGCGTCTGAATGAGATGAAGGTGACAATGCCGGTGAAATGAGTCCGGGGTCCAGCACCGATAGTTACCCAGCATTTCCTCATATTGGGTTGAGGGAAAACCCCGGAAAAAACCTCAACCAGATAACTTGCCCCGACCGGGAATCGAACCCGGGCCACCTGGTTTTTGCAGCCAGGCGCGCTAACCGTTACTCCATAGGTGTGGACGATATTAGTAATTGTGATGGCAAGAGTATGGTGATGATTGTAGAAATCCAATTATCTTTCTAGGCTAGTGTTAGATTCTAATATCTGATAAATCTCAAGAGTTATGTCGAAATCTTGAAATCTTTGGTAGTAACGAATCAACCCCGAGAGTGCAAATTGGAAATTCAAAGGAAAGTTATAGATCAGATCACGAGCTTTACATATCTGGACACAGAACTTACAAGCAATGGGTTCCTACAATCAGAGGTAACGAAAAAGACAACCATACAGCAAGGATTATTGGATCAATGAATCTTGAAAAATAAATAAATAAGAACAGAGACTAAAGTAAGAATTTGTAAGTCAGCAGTATGATCTGTCCTAACCTATGCATCTGGAATAAGGACTGATTCACAAAAAAACAACACAAATGTAGTGAAATGTAGAAACATAATAAATGGCTACATTTAGAAAAATAATAAGAACAACAAAATGTGACAGGATAAGAAACGAACTACTTCTTGACATTTGCGAAATTCAACCAACAAATGATTGAATAACAAGGGAGGTCAGAATGGAACAGTCATATATCAAGAATAAGTGAGGGCAGATTATCAAAAATTGTACGAGATAATCTTCCAATTGAAGAGTCCACTGTAAGAATGATGGAGTCACTTTCTTGTCGAAAATGAACCAAGACTGTCAATGCATAGCTTAAGACATGTAGAATGTACATAGAGAGTTATATGGCATTAACACTGATAGTCATTGTCCAGTAATGATCGGAAAATCACAGTTAAGCTTTGAGCACTAAGCATTTCAAATTTTCAATTGTTTGTCCTGAAAAATTTATTCCAAATGACATCCATCATTCTTGCAGTGGACTCTTCAATTGGCAAGACATCTCCGGGAAGACCCCTGAAAAGATGGAACAGCTCACTTCCTAACAGGCTGGACAGCTAAGATTAAGAGGAGAATAAGATATACTTTTATAGGAGTCTTCAAGAATCTTAAATTTCACCTTATCTGAACACTATAGAATACATATTTTGTAGTCAAAATTATGGTGGGACCTTCGTCGCGTGTGGAATCAAAAAACAACGGACAAGCGGGATTCGAACGCAGCACCTTGGCTTCAAGTAACGCTGTTAACGTATATCGTGACCAATACCGACTGATTCAGCTGACTACAGATTAGGCCTATAAATACAAACAAATTCGATCTGAAGAGAAGCGAAACAAGGAGAGCAGTAGGCCTAATCATTCTGACAGCGTCAGCTAAATAATTACTGCGATTGTAGAAATGTTAAGGGGATACTGTGATACTTATAAAACTTTCATGAGCTGCTCTTCACTAAGTGAAGTTGCTCGTCCTGTGCGAAGGGCCCTTAATGACCGTGTCCACACAAGAATATCAACTGTGACAAAGAAGAATGCTGACACAAACACAACGCGGAACTCCAGTCACGTCATGGCCTACTTGACCACTCAGCAATTTAAAAAAAGGGAACGATGGCAAAGAAAATTAAAATAAAAAACTCGGAAGAAGTAAGTCTATAACACGTCAATTCAAGCGACGCAAGACTTTTTTAGGTTCTATGTAATTATTTCTCTCTTTACAGATGCTAGATAGTTTCTTTCCCCGTGAAATTGAACTCGTTTAATCGAAAACTATACAGATTGAAAAGCTTTAATTTAAAACTCATATCGGTTACAGGTTGTAAATAGAATTTAAAAAATATAGAAATGTGCCAAGAATTTATTATACATATATACGATATGAAATACCTCTGAATGAGGTTCTGCCTGATATGTACACTTAACGGCAAAAAGAATTGGCCGACTCTTGGTCGATAAAAATGCTAAGTTCTATCGCGCGGTTCACTCGTGTAAACGCACTACACCTCAAGGCATTGCTGTGGTGTCTCTTCATTGTCAGTCGTCCGTCTATAATGTACTCAACTTTACGAGCTGTGTGTAGCCCAGTGGTAAGATGTCTGACATCGATACCAGAGGTTATTTGAGTTCGCCTCCCGGTACGGGAGAATTATTTTTTTTTATTTTGGTTTTAATTAATTTATTAGTTTAAATGTGAAATGGCTTTTGTTCATAAACTTCGTTATGTCTGCCTTGTAAAAAATATTATTGCCCAGCACCTGTGGGCTATTAATATGCGAGACCTGGCCTGTATAACAAAAATACTTGTTTCACATCCTAAAAAACCGGACGCATAAATAAGTAATTAAATAAACAAAACCAAACAATTTGTTAATATATTAACAGAAAAATGCCTGTGGTGGGGAATAGTATCTCGTCCACAAACTACCTGCGTCAACAACTGCCCTCATTCTGCGCGCCATGGAGTCCACAAGATTATGTAACAGATCTAAATTCATGGCCACCTCCTCCCACGCATCTAGAACTCTGTCCCACAATTCGTTAGCTGTCCGAACGGGTGGTTGTTCTGTCCAATTAGAGTATAGGATCCGTTTGACTTTAGACCACAAATTTTCAATCGGATTCATATCTAGTGATTTTGGAGGCCTGTCGACCAGATGATCATCCTGCTGGAAGAAAAGTGTTCTTTCTGGATATCGTTCTCGGGCGGAAGGAATCATTACGTTTTCCAAAATGTGTTCGTAGACTTCTGCCGTAAACCGCCCGTGGATGTGTTCCAGAAGTCCTGCCCCATCGTATGATATCCACCCCCGACACGCGACGCAATAGCTTGTTGACGAATTTTTTTGTCTCTCTGCCATCTTCAAGCGTAATGACGAGACAGAACGTTTTATTAACAGACAGGAGTATTTCTTGGAAGAGAGAGGGAAGTTTATTATTTATTAGAGTTGGGCATATTCTAAAAGATGTCGCCATATAAATATTGCTTTGCGAGACATATATGATGGCAAATTTGTAATTAAAAAAGTAAGATTGTGAGAGATTCGAACCTTGAGCTAATATTATTAACTCGTTCAATAGAATAATGCCGTAACGACTTATGCTACTGTGACTGGTAATATCGTTACGGCATAATACGTGGCTTTTCTGTTCATATTCGCTTCGGTTGATTTTGTATTTATCAATTTTACTATTATTTCACTCTTCAAAGGTCCTGATGTATCTAGAATCAACCCTCAATTCGATTTTATAACATATTTTAGACTCTTAAACAAAATACATCAAATGTAAATGGTTTAATTATTTGTTACCTGGTGAACTACGGCTTTGACGAGACGAGCATCTGCAATGTTATGTCTCTGGAATTTTGAAATTGTCGGCGGCACATTCGTTTTGCCGTTAAGTGTACATCTATTACCAGGCAGTACATCTTACTTGACGATATACCTTATGTCAGAAGAATTTGTATTCATCTGACGTCTGATTAGTGTAATATGTAGCTAATCGACTATGTATGCAAAGGAGGGGGAAAGGAACTGGCCACCTACCCATTATCTCTTGATCTAGTTGCCTCATAAGTGGTGCCTTGCTGGTATCACTTGTGGGGTTCAGACCTGTCTTCGGACAGTTGACTGAACAACAAACAACTATATGAGAGCAATCAAAAGTATTATAAATAATTTGAAAAGTGTTAGATACACTGATCTCTTAAACTGACTGAGCATATTGGGAATTAAATCAATGGTTTTCTCAAAACGCGCTATGAAATGTTTCATATAAAACAAATTTTATCTCGAAAACGAAGCAATTGGATTTGTTACTAACAGTTATTATTGAAACTCGAGAATTGTTTGCCTTCCTTGGTTATGAAACTCATACGCAGCTCCGAAACGTTGCATGTTTCCGTATCTGTAATAAGTTGCAAAATTAATAGTAACAAACCAGTGCTATGTTAGTGTAATATACCGAACAGAAAAGGCGAATCTTTCTAGATGGCTACTGACGACTGAAAAGCTTTTATATATGGCCTGCTCTTGGTGTACGCGTGCGTCTCTGAACAAGGAAGTAATAAATATATCCGAGTCGACACAAACTTTTTTATTTCACCACACTGCTGGAATACACAAGGTACGCATGAACCACTGCGAAAAAAACATCAAAACTCATTCCATGTTCAAAAAATGAATTTAACCTCTCATAAAATCGCGAAATGGATTAGAGCAATGCAATACTATTCCTGTAGCAGTGCAGCATATATTATGACAAGACAAGTGTATAGAGCACGTGTCAGGAACGGAATTTTGGGCCCTGAGGGATCACACATGAGACTTCTGCATTTCACTCTTTCACACTTCATTATTAAATTTTCTTATTTCTGCGACGTCATCAATCGTGGACCCTTTGTTAAGCCATGAATTTAGAAGAGTATCAAAATATGGTCACTGGCGTCGTCTAATGGTAACAAGCGGGACTCGTGCTCCGAGGCTCTACTCTCAAGCATGGGTTCGAATCCTCCACTGCAAGACGAATATTATATGCCTAATCCTTTGGTAAATTCTGATATTCTTTATTAGAGAACCGCCTACATGATGCAGTGTCATTCAATAATCCATTAAAATAGAAAACATAATAATTTTGTACTATCTCTCCTCTCATTTTATTAATCTACTTTGACAGCTATCCATAACACCTGTTTGGTTTTGATGATAGAAATAAAGAATTGAATTTAAATGAATGACCTCTGGCTTCGTATCCAGACATGCTTATCACTCTTCCGTAGCTGTGAAAATGTTTCTATTGCTTACAGTTCTATTTTTAGATATTAATTTATTATGTTCCTGCATTTAATTTCAAACATTACTAAACTCAGAAATTTAATTTCGGCTGAATTAATATTTATACCGCCTTTATTTGCTCAATTGGTTATTAAATGACACTGTACCAACTGCGCGGTTTTCTAGCATCATTGGAATTGATAGTGTCGAGGTATGCCTTATGGACGGTGTAATTCACGAGCACTTATGCAATTGATATGGGCCTATTGCAATACCTCCAAATTTTGACGTGGGCGAGAAAAGCTTGTCTGGAGGCTTCTATCATGGACAAATTTTTTTTTATGTGTCGATTTAGTAAAATGCGTTTGAGTCTAAGGAAAGCCGCAAAACAGTACCACGTGATCTGTTGTGACAAGAATCCAAGCTCTCGCATTCTAGTAAGGCATCATGTCACGAATATGTTCACGTCTGAGTATTTCTGACAAAGTAAATATTATTCAACTCCTGGAAAACGCCGCAAATTTTAAGGATATTGCTGGAGAGTTTAAGGTAATATTTATTTATTTCTTCATTTCATTCATTCATTCATTCATTCATTCATTCATTCATTCATTCATTCATTCATTCATTCATTTCTTCCTTTCTTCCTTCACATTTATATTTATTTATTTATTTATTTATTCGCTGGTTTGTTTATTTATTTATTTTTATTTACTCATTTATTTATTTGCTTATTTATTATGTATTTAATTCTTTATTTTTATTTATTTATTCATTTTTCATTTATTTTTTTTTCATTTATTTATTTATTTTTTTCATTTATTTATTTATTTTTTTCATTTATTTATTTATTTATTTCATTTTTTTTCATTTATTTTTTTCATTTTTTTCATTTATTTATTTATTATTTATTTTTTATTTATTTATTTTATTTATTTATTTTTTTATTTTTTATTTATTTTTTTTATTTATTTATTTATTTATTTATTTATTTTTATTTTTTTATTTTTTTATTTATTTTTTTATTTATTTATTCATTTATTCATTCATTCATTCATTCACTTATTTATTTATTTATTTGCACATTTGTGACTTATTTATTTGCATATTTGGGATTTATTTTCGATTCATTTATTTTGAATTCATCTATTTTTTATTCATGGTCTTTGGTGGGGGTCGAATAGAGTAGACCTCTGTTCTGCATGTCATCCTATTTAAGTTGTCACGCAGAACAAAACTGGTATTCAGAAGTATGACATCACAACAATTTGGTGTCGAAGCAACGCGGCGCAACATTTACTTTAAGCAATGGTGAATTTAGAAATGTTATCTCTAGTTGGCTCATTAGTAAGCCTTTTTATGACGTACAAGAATTGTTTAACTCTAGCTTTTAATTGTATTTGACAGGTCTATTACACTATTTCAATGTCTAAAGGCTGTGATGTAATAGTACATTATGCAACGAGCCTATAATGGTAGTAATTAAGACGAGAGTATGTTTGTTTATGAAACGAGCGCAAGCGAGTTTCATAATTTTCATACGAGCGTCTTAATTACCATTGTAGGCAAGTTTCATACGACTTTTTATGCTCGACCATATTTCTAACTTGAAATTATTCAGAAGTATTCATATTATGGTTATGTGGAACGAGTGGAACTGACCTGAATTGTGATATGTGCGCAGACGCGAAAGTATTGATTTTTTCCGAAACACGAATGTCATTGGCCTTGATATAATCTAGAGAATAACATGAAGATTAGGGTTGATATAACCTGGAAATTGATTTAGAATTGAAAAACGAGATGACAAATTGAATTTATTTGAATATTATTTACAATTAACGCTAATTATTATAGTAACAGAACATAACCTTCTGCGACAGTATTGGATTTCCAGCCTCCGTGACTTTTCGCTAATTGTCTTTCGATTGCATATCCGAGAATAATCGATACTTGCGGTTTTATAATGGTACAATCAGTACAAAGGTGATTTTTCATTGGTTAACAACTGAATTATAATGAATAGGTGTACTTTAATGAGGTGCATTAAAGGGCTACTACCAGATGTATAATTACTACATTTCGACATGGTCGAGCATAAATAAAATAAATAAATATTGTTCTTTATTTTCTATATAGTAATTGCTATTATCAGAGTCAAATCTTTCTCTGTAAATCGTAATTCAGAATATACAGGCCAGATTTAAAATGTACTTTACTAATTGAATTTTGTTCGCACAATAATTTGATGCTAATACGCTATAGTCGGTACCAATTTTAAATAAAATAATATTTTATAGACGTGCTTTAAACTTTGTCAGAAGAGCTGCAGCTGCGGCCTGATAAGCCGTCTTCTGATGCGACAGGCGCTTTCATCTGATTTACCTGAGCGTGCCTTTGTGTTATCATTATTAGATTCCGAGAGCGGCTCCACGAGGCAGAGGTTATGTTGGAACGTGCGGCCCCTTGCATAAATCCCTCGTTACGCTCAGCGTAAGGAAGATCTTCTTCTGTCTTTTTACAGGGTTTTGTCGAGCCACTTGCTTCCATGTAGTTTATGGCAATTGTTTCAGTAATGAACCATGATAGGCACTACGTGCTGTAAGAACAGTGTGTGCGTCCCCAGAGAAACAGCGGCATATGCCTAGGCCCTAGGGAGGAAGCAATGTGGCTTCATTAAAGAGAAATTTTCTTTGGACTTTTCTTAGTACTATAGACGCGTTTCACAAGAAATTGACCTGTCGTCTTCAGCAGAGGAAGAAGAAATTCTGTCACCGGCATAGCTGAAGAGTAACAAGCTGGAGTTGTGATCTGAGTTTTCACTTGGGTGTGAGTTCGAATCTTGATTCAGCTGAGTAGGCTACACTGCTCCATCAATATAGGAGAAAGTAAATGTTTACCTAGTTACATTTGACAATCGGATCGTCCACACCTGTGGAGTAACGGCTAGCGCGTCTGGCCGCGAAACCAAGTGGTTATACCTCAGATCACAACATAAATATAGGCTAGATATGTGGGCATTTTGTTAGACACTTTTATTGTCATTATTTAAAAATTTATGCTGGTGTTTGTTAGTCGACATTTTGGTTGATGAAACAATAATACTGATGAGACTAAAATTTCAGTTATTTACATCGTATACAAAAATCAGTTTTTAGATTTTAAAAATTGCCTGGCTTCACTTATAAGTGCGGTTTAAGTACACACATAAAAATCACAATATTTCAGTAATGTATTATAATTGGTTTACTATTTACGAAAATCGGAATATTTTTTTTTTTATAAACAACATACCTACACAATTTAATTTACGTAATAAGCTATAGCCAATGAGGCAACGCCAATGCGTCTTGCATTACCAACAATTATTCACCATGCCTTCTCGGGACTCCGGCACTGGACCACGGTAGTGATCGTTACACAGAAGGTGATGTAGGTACAGTACTGTACATCAGAATTGCCATCTCTAACTCCTGCATCATTCTGTCCATTATGTTTTAATGAAATTAAATGCTACATTGAAATAAATTAATACTAAATTATTAATTGTAAGTAAAATGACGAATTTTCCGGCAAACATTGAAATTGTAGTCGCCAGGTGATCTAATGGCTACAGCCCTGGACTTATGATCCAGTAGTTCGATCCCCGGCGTACCACCAATTTTATAACTTATGATGGGCAAGCCCATGGTCCAGGTAGCCTACTACAGGGGTTTCTTCGGGAGCTCGGACTCGTGTTTTTTTTTATTTTAGTAGGTTATTTTACGACGCTTTATCAACATCTAAGGTTATTTAGCGTCTGAATGGGATGAAAGTGATAATGCCGGTGAAATGAGTCCGGGGTCCAACACCGAAAGTTACCCAGCATTTGCTCATATTGGGTTGAGGGAAAACCCCGGAAAAAACCTCAACCAGGTAACTTGCCCCGACCGGGAATCGAACTCGGGCCACCTGGTTTCGCAGCCAGACGCGCTGACCGTTACTCCATAGGTGTGGACGACTCCTTGTGGCACCCCAACAAAATCTTTATCATCATCATCATCATCATCATCATCTCATCTCATCGCGGGTGTAGCGTAGACCAGCTTCCTATGGCGCACCCTGGACAAAAACTCTATCTACACAACTAACTTTATAGGCTATGATTTCATTTTGTTACGAGTTTTCCGATAAGCAAGTTACAATATAATAAAGTTTAACTAGGCCGTCAATGCTTGTCTGTGTGAAATATTATAATTATTAATTTATTACATGAACGTTTTCGGCACTTGTGTATGCCATCGTCGAATACACATCACAACCAGTTATTGCACGTAAGTTACTTGCTTACCAATTCATATTTGACCATCAAAATACAACAGCTTACTACATTCAACATTTTGTGTTCACAGTATGCCAGGCTATTCTGAAGGTCGGACAGTGACAACATTACAAGAAATTGTAAAATTTAAAATTTAAAATTGGCAGATGAAGAAAACAACATTCTGGTATTATAACATTAATTACCGAGATTCATATTACGCAAATATCTCACACGCCGTGTTCAACCTCTCCTATGCTTTTATTATATGTGAAAGTGAAAGACATCAAGCATTTAGTGAACTTCACCCAATAAGAGACGTATTTATGGCTCACCTTCTACTTGTCATAGTAAAGGACCTATATCATAGTGTAACCAAGTAATTACTTGATACTTAATAACTGATTTATTCTATTTGACATAGTCACAACAGCAAGCTTTTACTTATTCACAATGTTTAACAATGTATACTATATCATCCAGGGATAATGTTTTAATTAATTATGTTCAAGTGTTTTACTTAGTATTTTATATTATAATCATTTTAACCGATAAGGGGGATATAACTATAAGCTTTCATGCACACATATAATGGTCATGTCAACATTAAGTGTATCCATTTTGGCAGTGTTAACATGCAGTACCTTTTCTAACATCTGAAGATGGCACACACAAGTGCCGAAAACGTCCATGTAATAAATTAATAATTATACTATTTCACACAGATAAGTATTGACGGCCTAGTTAAACTTTATTATAATGTAACTTTATATGGATGAATAATCAACAGTCTAGTACGCGCCATTAGTTAAAAACAAGAAACAAAAAATGTATGCTTGGAAACTTAAAATAGAACTTGTGTGGATGTAAGGGAAAAATTGTAACAGTGTCGTGTATAGTTCCCGGGGTGACTCAGTCGGGAGAGCATTCGTGCGCTAAGCGAAGGGTGCCGGGATCAATACCCGGCCCCGGAACAATTTTTCCTTGAAATTATTCAACCAGCTTTACAGGGAGCTACTACCTGGAAGCCAGATTTGCTTAAAATATAAAAGTTAATCAGTTCTGTTACCCGAGTATTTTCATTACAAATGAATGATAATAATAATAATAATAATAATAATAATAATAATAATAATAATAATAATAATGTAGATATTTGATATTTATTATATTATAGTTCACAGAAAAAAGTACATACATATAATCATTTAAAACCTTACATTATACACTTCATAATGAATAATAATAATAATAATAATAAAAGTACAATTGAAATTAAAAGAATATTGTTTTAGATAAACTACCTGTCGCCACATAAACATTCAAGTAAGGAGAACATTTATCAAAGATTTTTTCTGAAGTCTACATATTTTTATATGGAAACAAAAGTTGGTGAAATGGAAAGCAAGAAAATCGTTTAGAAGCCACGAAAATATGGGTCTGAAGTAGAATGTTAAAATCAGCTAGAGAGAAAAAGTATAATAATAATAATAATAATAATAATAATAATAATAATAATAATAATAATAATAATAATAATAATCCGTGGCGCTACAGCCCGTGAAGGGCCTAGACCGACCAGCCGGCTGCTGGCCTCACGCTCACATGCCGAAGCAGAGGTGAACGATCATCCAGCCAGAATGGAGGTATCGTGTGGTTAGCACGATGATCCCCCCAGCCGTTATAGCTAGTATTCGCAACCGGATTTCGCTACCTACCGTAGCTCCCCAAGTGCATCACGATGCTGGGTGAGCACCGGTCCCTACACTGGCCGAAATTTCATGAGAAAATTTCTTCCCCCATGAGGACTCGAACCAGCGCGCATTCTGTAACGCGGGTCCTAGGCAGGATGCCTTAGACCGCGACGCCACGGCGCGGGACGAGAAAAAGTATAAAATATTGAAATTTAAAAAAAATAGAATATTAATGAAGAAATAAGAGAAAAGAAAAAGAAAATCCACTGTTCGTACACTCAAACGTAATACATTTTTATATAATATCTTTGAGAAAGATGCTTAGAAAGGAAGAGGGGGACCGAAAAAGAAACTACATCAAAGACATGCTCAATAGAATGAAGTGCAAGAACTATGAAGAACAGCAGACGAAAGAGGAACATGGTGGAAGCGAATTGATCGATCCATCCATCCTTTCATTCATTTCGTTCGCTGTAGAAAATGTAAGAGAAATGGAAAATGTAAGTGAAATTAATTTTTAAAGTACAAAGATTCTGAAGAGCCCCCAGAAAATCCCTCTTTCCCCGACCTTTTCGCCATAATAATCACTCCAATTATCAACGGGGATTAATTTCTAGTCCGCGCACTCAACTTCAGCGTGGTAAATTGCAAACTATACGTCGGTTTGTAAACATTTATTTTAATGACCTGCATAACTATGATCATTGAGAATAGGTAGACAAATACGATAGACTCGCATGTTTACAATCGAGCTGAGCTCTGGTCAGTAACTAACAATACTCATCCGTAAGTTTTCCCATTGCAGTGATCAGTTCAGCCGACAGATAGACTTTCTGTAAGCCAGTGACGTGCTTCAATGGCCCGGAGTTTTGTTTCCGCGGTTTTAATTCCTTCTGATATTAAATTGACTAGAACACTGCATCACCCACGCCCCACTTCACGTAACACAATACCACGCTTTGCAGTTGGACTGTGTAGGCAGCGAGGAAGATGCAACCCCGGCGCTGAATGGAAATCAGTTTTGTGGATTCTAATCCCACTATGGAAATGGGAGTCCGTTGTTAGAGCCATGTCATGCGTTGAGCCACGGGGAACTCAGAATGGATTTATTCCGTGGACCCAGGTTCGACACTCGGTGTTAACTGGGATGATACTTGTGATGGACAAGATCAGAGAATGAGGGATTTTCCTAGGATTCTCTCGTTTCTCTCAACTTTATAAATTTCACTCCAACAAAACTTTCCATGTCATCTTAACCTTACCCCTCATTTCAGAGAAAAATAAGTCTCAGGGTTGCTTACGAAATGATCAGTAAGATGTAAACTTTTTGTAGCCGCATTTGTCTCTCAGCGCTTGCGCTCTGGTCTTCCATACAGACGGCTCTACCTCCGGCATAGCTGTGATGAAATTTGTGGTAGACAAGCAGACGTTGCAAAGAGTACTCCTGTTTTTCTCTTTGATTCCACCCCTGATCACATATAGGCCTGTATCAGATTGGCTATTCGCTTGTTATGAAAATGCAACATATAAAAGAGAACAACCATCAGGATCTCCACTGTACAAAATGAAATTTTGGTAACGACCGCTAGATGGAAGCACTGCTGCAAGCTATTACTCCATGTAATTCTATCAGAGTTATAATGTGACTTCTTTTGCAGTCGCTAGATGGCAGCATAGTGAAATTGATTAAATAAATTATCTTGAAAGTGCATCAGGCTAATCAACCTGTTATATATGATGAGGGATTCCACAAAAAAATATAATAGAAAAAAATAATTATCATAAGTTTTAATAAATTAACAAAAATACCTTTTAAAGCTTCAGAAAAAAATACTATATATTTTCATTAATTCCCAAAACTAATATTTTAACTAAACTACTTTCTGAAATTAAAAATATTATGATTACTCTCCATCTTAATTTCATGATTAATCACATTTTAACAATTTTATTCTTTTATATATAGATTTTATTGCTAATGTTTAACATTTTAGCCCACTCTACTTGTGACTTCATATGTATCATTATATTCTATTATACACTCAGGTCTACTTCACAATCGGGACCTATGTCTTCACTGTTTGTTTATAATATGAGTTGTTTGTACTTTATTAATGATCTGATGATGGTTCAGTGGAACCGAAAACGTTCATCTATTATGTAAAAACAGCAAATTTTTATTTATCATATTTGTGATTTGATAAGTTTGACGGTCTTAAAATAAAAACCTTGATAATTAAAAAATCAGACAACTTACCATTTACACAAGCACATTGCTTTCTGTCAGTTAAATATGAATGAAATACATCCAAAGCAACTCCACGAATACCATAATATTTATTGTAGTTTAGTTAATAACAGATGATGTGAAATGCAGTCAAAGGCTTTACTCAAATCGACCTTGTTAGAGATGTAATGTTAAATCTGCGATAAAATTAATGCATACATCTTGAAATTTTGCATTTGTATTTTGCAGAAAAATTTAGAATGTTCCTTTGGGCCTTTTCGTGAAATCTGAAAACTTATTTGACACACCATATCCGAAATCAAGATGTTATATCAGCGATTTTCAAACTTTTTCAACATGTGGCACACTAAAGGTGTAATTCAAAATCCCTCAGCACACTCATATAATCTAATCAGTGGTTTTCAATCAGAGGAAAATTTTGAGGATTTTAAAAGGCAATATGTTTACTAAATGTTGGCTTGTGCCGCGTTCGCTGAATGTTGACTCTTATGAACTCGCTTTTTTTTTTTTTTTTTTTTACACTTTTCACTTTAATTTTTTTCAATTTTTGTCACGACGACACACCAATTGAAAATGATTGGGTTATATGGATGGCATCAGTAACAAAATTACGTAATTGTTATAAGCAAAACAACTTAATTTACATTTCTGTACTCCGATTGAGAGGCAAAATCCATCACCTTCAGCGTCATCTCTCTTTAATCTTCTTTCCCCAACAAATAAATATGCACACGAAGTTCAATAATAGCTATTCCTACATCGACAACACCGTCGTTCTCCACGATGGAAGTAAAACGATTGGTTGCGTGCTACACACATGGGAACCAGCGTTGTTTCCAACATTGAACGCAGAGTCGAGAAGAGATAATTGACAAACGTATCCAAACTACTCATTTGTGTCGTATGTTGGATCCAACATTACCTTCCAACATTGGAGGGCATTTGTCGCACAGTGTAGAGCCGGCTTAAGCAAATACAGTAAACTTGCACGTTTCCACTCGAGCAATATTGTGATCAGTAATCGACAACGCGCGTCCGGAAATTTTCCCACTGGGGCGATTAATTCAGTTTGTTCAGCCAACAGACAGAATCTCTGTAAGCCAGTGATATGCTTTAATGGACTAGAGTTTGTTTACACGGTGTTAAGACTAAAGGACAAGAATAATTTTACTTCTAGTTTCTTTATTTATTCACCAGTATTACCTCCTTCTTGTAACACCGACTTACAATCCAGCACGGTGTAGGAGAGGGTATTATCCTTCAACCAACACTAGACACAAATAAATTGTAGATCTCTCCGGTCGTGTGATCGTAACACAGAGACAACACAGGATACCACATGACAAGAGACGTACACTCAATCCCTCGGACGGAATATAAATGTCTTACATTGCCCACGCCGGGAATGGAACTACGACCCGCTTGGTTGGGAAGCACATACGATATCCACAGAATCATTAAGAATTTAAGGTATGAGATTACAGATCTTGAAATAACACTCAGTATGTCGCTATTACACATTAAGGAAAAGAATAAAATATAATATAATTACCATAATTAATCTTCCATTAATACAATGCGTTTCATATTCTCCGCAACCGCGCTTCGTAGCGAGTCAGTGTAGACAATGTATGCAACTGCTGACTGGCTAAAGGTCTATGTGACCGAAGGTTGCAAGAAATCTTGCTTAAATGGTCAGGTTTTGCAAAACTTGAGCAGAGGCAACGTTCTCCTCAAGTTGAAACTACAATATAAAACAAACGGTCCGTCATCGATCAGTTAAGCGAGACTCGAAAGATCATTTGAAGGATTCAGAACCATAATGGGCCAAGTGCCGTTTACTGAAACGGTGAAAAACGAGGATTAAAATGAAATTATTACCATAATTCAATGGAAACATATAGCAAGTAATATAAAGGTAAGCTATACACATTAAAACTAAATTGTATGTCAATCTTCATTAAACTATGGTATTCACTTAACTTTAACCCTTGCTTTCTCCGTTTTTAATCAATGGCGCTTGGCCCACTATGGCTCTGAACCATTCATTTGCATGGCGATTTATAAGTGTTAGGCTTATATGCAAATGAAAGTATTAGAGTAATTAATGATTTCTACCATTGTCAAGCACCACGCGTTTTTATTTTATCGTAACGAGATTTGTTTACTTCGTTTGCAAAGCCCTGGAACAAGATTTAATAATTATGGCAGCTAAAAAATAGATTGTGAAAAAAAACATTATAGACGTAGATCATTTGTCTCGTTTCGTCCTCATTCTTACGAGAGTTTTCAACCTACACTGGACATCAGTAAGTAATGGAATTCTCTTTTCACCATGTCAACATGACATAGAACAACGGTTGAAACAACAAATGATAATTACAAGACAAAAGGGACACACATCTATTCCTCATTAAAAAAATATTTCACTTTGCTGCTCGAAATGAACTTCAGTCTATGGTAAAAGTAAAAAAAAAAAAAAAGGAAAAGGTATTTTTATTGAAATCATGGAGGTCCAAAAGATAGCAAAATGTTAAGTCGCCCACATTTTCTAAACAATAGGCATTAGCAGCAGTATGGAAGTCAGTACTACGTGCTTGCCGCCTTTACCCCCTAGAAGAATAGCGCTGGTACTCATTTCTATTACAGAACGAATATACTCTAGGGCAGTGGTCGTCAGTACTCGCTGAAATGTGCAAAGGGTACGCGGTGCTGTCCCGTGTGCACTGTCGTGCAACAGGGAGAGATAGAGAGCATACCGCTAGCAGCTACGGAGTGCACCCTAGTGCACTGCGTTTTCCGCGGGTAAGAGAGACTAGCCCCAGCGTGCTCTGTGCTGACGACCCCTGCTCTAGGGCCCTGGTACGGTAGTAAGAATTAGATTAACGGAACAAACCTATGACAGCATCGGGAATCGAACTCGCGATCTTTCAGCTTGCAGCGCAAAGGTTTGAGCGCAACGCTACTGCACATCCCTCACGGGAAAAGTAACTACCTCAAAATAGATACAGATAAATAATTTATTCTAAAATGCAGTGACAAATTCAACAGGTGTAACCTATATCGAAATCAAAATAAAACTAAACTGAACTTTCTCGATAGGGAATAGTATTTACATAACCCAGCGCTAACAATAATAAAGTTAATACATGCAAAAGCAATATTAGTGTGTCATTTTTCGTATTGTTTCTCGCTAATTCGGTAAGTTTATATGACTGTATCTAATCTGTCTATAGGTAGTAGAATACGGGACAGATAGCAGCATGACGACCGTTTTGTGGTAAGTTATATCGTGAACTGGTCTCGTTTTATTCTCGTACAGCAAAGAAAGAGCATCCGACGGAGCTTTGGTTTTGAAAAGTGAAAAGAAGTAAGTCAATTACAGTCGTTAAATGTGAAGTTGGGTCTTTCTGTAGGCTAACAATCCATGGAAGACGACGAACAATCTTTTATTCATCCCGGTCGACTTCAAAGAGCGCGAATTACTCGAGCCCTCACTATAGAACAAGAGCTAGCACAATGCAGTGCCGTGATACCTCGCTCGCTCTCAACCTGAAATAATCTGACCTGCACAAGATGAATGAAGCATACACCGAGTACAGAGAAAGTGTCATTATGCTGCAGGACGAGTGCGTTCCAAAGCTGTTCTGGAAGTTGTAAAGAACAGAAAAATTCTTTATCTTCGTCCAGGGTGGACGTGCAGCTCTTCAGTAGAGTCATTTGCTCTGTGAAATTGGCGAACTAGAAATGCAATTAATAGTACATTATGCAACGAGCTTATAATGGTAGTAGCCTAATTAAGACGCGAGTATGTTGGTTTATTAAACGAGCGCGAGTTTCATAATTTTCATACGAGCGTCTTAATTACCATCATAGGCAAGTTTCATACGACTTTTTATGCTCGACCATATTTCTAACTTGAAATTATTCATAAGTATTCATGTTATTCTTATCTGACTGGGGAGCGGAACTGACCTTGTGCAATATCTCGTAAATTGTGAGATGTGCGCAGACGCGAAAGTATTGATTTCTTCCGAGAAACAAATGTCATTGACCTTGATATAATCTAAAGAGTAAAATAAACATTAATCATGATATAACCTTGAAATTGATTTAGACATTGAAAAACGAGATGACAAATTGAATTTATTTGAATATTATTTACAATTAACGCTAATTATTATAGTAACAGAACATAACCTTCTGCGACAGTATTGGATTTCCAGCCTCCGTGACGTTTCGCTAGTTGTCTTTCGATTGCATATCCGAGAATAGAGTCGATACTTGTGCTTTCATATTGCTTTCTGATTGGTGTAAAACCTGAACTTTAATGAATAGGTGCACTTTAATGAGGTCAATTAAAGGGCTGCTACCAGGTGTATAATTACTACATTTCGTCATGGTCGAGCATAAAAACTATTATTGCAATAATAACTGCTGTATAATAATAATAATAATTACTACTATTATTATTATTATTATTATTATTATTATTATTATTATTATTATTATTATTATTATGGAGACCGATGGCGGGCTTATGTGAGGGCGGCAATGAACCTGCGGGTTCCTTAAAAGCCATTTGTAAGTATTATTATTATTATTATTATTATTATTATTATTATTATTATTATTATTATTTATTTTTAGTACTACATCAATCATAGTCATTTGTTAATTCTTATATAATTGCAATGCAGTTTGGGGCTACGCCAGCGAAAAAGATTAAATACCACTGAGGTGGAACAAGGAAGTCAAGGAATATTATGGACAGTAAAAACATCGATCATACGGTAATGGGTATTTAAGAGTTCTTAATTCATTATAATAAGCGAATCTGATACAACGTTAACAGAAATTAATTTTATTTCTTAGACTTTATATATAAATAAAATGCAATAATAAATTAATAGCCTATAGCCTAATTATGAATAAATGATTTAATATATAAATATGTATAGGCCTACTTATATAAATAAACTAATAAATAATTTAAAAAGGAAGAAGAAAGAAAGAAAGAAAGAAAGAAAGAAAGAAAGAAAGAAAGAAAGTCAAGTTATGACTGAATTAATGAATTAATGAATTAATGAATCAACCAATAAAGAAATAAGTGAATAAATAAAGGATTAAATAAATAAAGAAAAAATAAAACTAAATAAATACTACCTTACTCTCTCCAGCAATATCCTTAACATTTGTGCCGTTTTCAAGGCGCTGAATAATATTTACTTTACTTTGTCAGAAATACTCAGACTTGAAAGTGTTTGTGACACGATGCCTTACCGGTATACGGGGGCCTTGGATTCTCCTCATAGTAACAGACCACGTTGTACTGTTTTCTGCTTTCTTTAGACTCAAGCACATTCTACTAAATCGACTGAGCAGTGTAGCCTATATCGGGGTCGGAAACTCTTAATACCTCCACTTCGGACACAAGGAACCGGATTTCCAGGGCTAAGAATCGTTGGCTGTAAGCGACAACCTTTATTAAAATATGATCATGTAAATAACATTTTTAAAGAAGGTGATAACAAACCAGGAATAGAAATTTCAAACTTATGAAACACGCTTACTTATTTGAAAACATGTTAATAATAGCCTACTCGTAAAGAAATCTCGGCATGTGCTATCAGCAAATATTTAGTTAGATAGATAGATAGATAGATAAGTGCATTTATTGATGCATAATAAATTATACAAACTCATGTACACAAGATCCTTCGCACGAGCTCATACGGCCATTCGTGCTGTAACTATGCACAGTTTGAATCTTCAAAACGAAAATAATGCCTACTAATAATAAAATAGTGAAACAACAGTTATTATTATTACTACCGTTATCATTGATTACCACTATTATAACTAATCTAACTTTATACCAAACTTCACAAAAATAATACAAATAAAATAAAAGGGAGATATGAAAAACAGACACGCACAGTGTCACACACACACACACACACACATATATATATATATACAGTATAAACAATTCAATTTCTTGTTGAAGCTGCACCAAATAATCCAAATAATAATTATAAAGGTAATACAGTATATAAATAAAAACATACAAACGCAATAAAATACAAAAAAAAAAAAAAAAAAAAAAAAAAAAACCATTATCTCCTAATTCTATCATTCGCTCAATGTTAATATTACTCATTGCAACACTAATAAATCTTTCTCTTATCCATCGGCTCCCTCCCCCTCGGCCAATTCCACCCTCAACTGTCGAACTTTTGCCAAAAATTTTCCCACACTGTCATAGGATTTAACGTTATTTAATACAGCGTATGTCGCCAAGTGCCCCCTGCTAGATGTAATGAAGGACTCTGGCAGGAATCGTTTCCTCAGAGCTTCTGTGGCTTTGATTTTTCAGCGTATGACAGACACTTCCAGTACGTATATTAATCTTAACAGCCAACTTAATCCACCCCAAGAGGATTATGCACAACACAATTACGGAATTTAACTAAGAATTTAATTACGTAATTGTGGTAATTATACAACACTGGATATAATTGCTCTTAATGTGGGTAATTTGATATGTTCACACGAGGATTATATTAGAAGAGAATTGTTTGGTGTATAAACACTAAATCAAATTAACTATCCACGTGCATACAAACATACACAAGCAAGGCACGAAATCCAGAACTGCAAAAATGCATGTAATATACTAGTTCGGTACAGTAATGCACGTCCCAATACACAGGATATTTAAATTGAAATTTTGAATTAGGGTATAATATAGTGTACAGTACTTAGAAAGAAAACAATCATGATAATGCCTTCGGGAATTTTATCGATTCCTATCAGTCCTGAAACCTATCACATTTTAATTCTAAAAAAAACAATGTAGTAGTTTTCCACACATCCTCAACGTAGAATATTTAATCGTCATTCCATTTACATCCAGGTTCGCTTTTAATATCTCCAAAGCGAATGTGTCGACAAGTTCCCGATCAGGACACAGCAGTCTACAAGGTTCCTTGATGACAGCACTAATTCTTTCCTTTATAAAACTCGTTTCACTCGGCGTCGTAGCGTTGTGGTCCAAGGAACGCATCATGCCTGGCTGGACTCGCGTTCCGAAATGATCGCTGATTCGAATTCTCACGGAGAAGAAATTTGTTGTGTAATTTCGGACAGTGTATGGGAGCGGTGTCCACTCAGCATCATGGTAATTGATTACACGAATACAACACGGGAGATAGCTGCTCGCTAACCACACGATGCTCACCCCCGTACTGGTTGGATGATCGTTCACCTCTGCTGAGGAGGTATGTGAACGTTGAGGCCAGCAATCGGCTGATCGGCTCTAGCTCTTCCCGTGTTCTTACGCCCAAGATTACTCAACTTTACTAAAATAAATCAAACGGCATGATATCAAAAGAACGTGGAACTGCTTAATCTCGTTCAAATTTATGACCTGAAGATATTGCTAGAGCTCACTGCACATTTTGTGACTGCAAGGAAAACACTGTCTTGCTGAAAAAATAGGTTCGACTGCAGGACTTAAAGATGAGGAAAGGTAAGTTTCAGCTTCCTGTGGCAGTGCTCTCCCCGATTTAAAACAATCTGGTGCCCATTGTGAAAAGAAGACCAATACAGATACTAATTTTTGGCATGTCTCGTACGTTATTTCAAACGCTATTAGAATTATGTATTTAGCATTTATTGCTACATACAAAACAAATGCATATCATTGACGTAGCGCACACCCGTTTGAGTAAGCTCCTGTAAGTAACTATTTTGTAGTGTAGTGTAACATAACAAAAAATTAATAAAATAACAAAACCGATGAAATTGTTATAAAACAGGGATAATTACGAAAATTAAATTAGTGAATCAAGTTAAGAACAGAATTTAATTTGGAATGAATAAGTATATTAAGAAAAATAGAAACAGGGGACATAAATACTAAATTTATTCATTTATTTAATGCAGGGCTGTAGAGTTTATCTTTAGCTGTGATAATGGCAACATGCAATAGTTGAAACAGGTAAACAAATATACAAATAAACAAACAAACAGTGAGAAGAGTGCATAAATAATTTATCTCAGCAAGAATGATGGAATATATATAACATGAAAGGAAGAGTAACAAATTTTATATTTGGATGGCCATCATCTTCTCTCTTGCTTCCCAGTACTTCTCTACCAGTGTTGTTGAGGACAGATTGGGACAATCCATTAGATGGTCTGAGTCCATTACGATGTTCTGGTTGCAGAGTGGGCAGTTAGGATTCTAGAGTAAACCAATGCGGCATAGATGTTTACCCAAACAATCATGTCCAGTTGCTAATCGGAATTTGGCAACTGCTTCTCTCCTTGGCCAATCTGGTACCGAAGTTGCATTGTCTTTCCATTCATGGGTGCTTATGTTATCTTGCAGAGATTTTTTATAAGTGTCCTTCACCTTCTGTCGTATGATGGTTGATGCTCGACTGTAGGGTACTTCACAAACATAGGGCAGGATTTTAGTGCCTTTTTTGCACGAGAATCAGCTATTTCATTCCCTAGGATACCACAATGGGATGGTATCTACTGCAGGACCAATGAATACTAAATAGTTTGCTTATTTTTTCTTAAATTTTTAAAAACAAAATAACCTAAATCAGGATTTATTACCAAACTAGAGTTGTATAACTTTGGCCCGTAACTCTGGCTATGATTTATTCCAGTGGTTGAGTAACATTTAGGTTCAACTAAAGGACATGTCTTCTGGTAGAATAAATACGTGGTTCTATGTGATCCAAAAACTGTTTACGCCTGTTCGCTGAACCAAAGTCATTAAAGTAAACTCATCGAAAAATGCGACGATAAGGAAAAGTTGGAGTCTGGAACTAACTTGATGCGTTATAAGCAGGCTTCGGTCCTGGGCACAGAAACGCATGAAGTTCAGAACGCACGGGCTATAGTGTTGTGTAGGGTCGTGTGGAGTGAGATGTGGAGCGCGCTGTTACTTCGTGTCTCAACATGTAAATAGTCCGTCACAGTACGGCACAAAATATATTTCACCCTATACAGATGCAGTATACGAGTATACAGTACATTCCTAATGTAGACAATAAATATCTGCCATTAAAGTATTAACGTGAGTTGTAACCTTCAATCAGATGTCCCTACGCCGAAGCCTGTTACACGTACCGCAGCCAAGCAGCAATACACACAACGGTAATGCACATTACAAACCATCCTGTGCTGTTGCAGTCACCTTTCCACACGGGTCATGACGTCATTTATACTCCGTGTACTCTAAACCTCATACTGGTTACTCTGTGTCCCTAGGCTGAAGCCTGGTTATAAGTGATGTCTGTGAAAGTGTTCATACACCTTTACTGTTATCTTCTTGAAAAAACATCAAATTTGGACACTTCATTGCACACACTCTGCGTTTTCTACAAATTTATAACAGATATTCTTATGAAGACTTTTTTTCATTTATTCGTAAGTAAAAGCAAACATCAAGGACCAGTTGCATAAATAGATAATTAATCTGAAATCAGGCAACCTTCAGTTAAGCAGAACTTATACTTTTTATTTTATAAACACTAATTCAATATCATTTCGTCTTGATTTTAAGACTAATCTAACTGGTCATTTTTTTCCAGCTCAAAATGCTTGTACTTTTTTCAGCAGTTGTTAAGAAAAATGTTCATAAAATAGAATGAATACCGGTACTGCACTGATCCTGCAAGTAAAATGAAAATGAAGTTTATTTTATATTTACATATAATTTTACTTATAACTAGACTTCGTGGAATTGCCACGAGAATCGTAAGGTTTACTACTCACGCGGTATAGACTGTATGAGAAGGGGACGTGCGACGAATGGAGTATGCCTCTGATGTAATCACTGAGCAGTATACTGCGGTTACAATAAAACCTGTATCCTGCATTGAAGAAATACAATGAATGATCATTGAAGTAGGAAATGTCTAAACATGTAAATACACAATTATTTTATAGTGAGATATATTAACTCTTAAAATTTAATGTAATGTACTCACATCATCCTTGAATATGTGCATTGCAGTGAAGAGTTACGTACATTTTGAGCGATTGCAAAGTGAACCTCCTCCGATGGTCACTCAAACAGTTTTATATTGGGAAAATGTACGTTCAACATCACTCGATGTAATAGGTGCATATTTGAAGAACGGAAAGTCACTACTTTTTAGTACACCAATTTCAGACGTCTTGTCGTGACCTGATGGTACATCATTTATAATACGGAGTTGTAAATGGGCAGAATTTTTAGCAATAATGTTTCTCAACTTACATTTCACTTTTTCTGAAATTAGTGAATTGTTATTTTGGATAACGGTTTGTGATACTTCATACACTATATTAAGGGCTTCTGATAGTTGTAGTTTAGACAATTCTAATAGGATGATGCTTTTGGACACGATTTTAAAATTAGAATCAATGAACAGAATATCTTCCAATAGCTGCTGAGAAGGCAATGATTTTACAGTTGCAACAGCGGAACTGTCTGTGCTATCCAATGCATCAATTACCTCCATTATTTTGCCCTAATGTTCTGCATAATAATTAACAGCATCCAACCACGTTTTCCAACGGGTCAAGACTGGCTGCGGGGGTAAGGGTATTTCAGGGGCAATTGTTTGGAACAGCAACACTCTCATTGTGGTATGTTTGATTGAATTCTTGTCTGCACTGAACAAATGTTAAGCTTTGACTATTCCAACCACAGTAATGCAAAAACAAGTGCTTACATAGATATACATTAGCTGTAGCTGCTCTATCTATTTGGACCGGTCACAACTCTTAAAATGAACTGCTTATACTACGAGACCGGGTGGTCGCTCACCTATTCTATACTACCGTACATCGGCAACCTGATTGCATGCTGCGAGTGGCAATTCAACGAAGTCTACTTATAACTATGACCTTTATGCTATAATTCATTGTTGTATATGTTGGACTGCAATAATAATAATAATAATAATAATAATAATAATAATAATAATAATAATAATAATTATAATAATAATAATAATAATTATAATAATAATAATTATAATAATAATTATAATAATAATAATAATTATAATAATAATAATAATTATAATAATAATAATAATAATTATAATAATAATAATAATAATAATAATTATAATAATAATAATAATTATAATAATAATAATAATAATAATTATAATAATAATAATAATTATAATAATAATAATAATAATAATTATAATAATAATAATAATAATAATAATTATAATAATAATAATAATAATAATAATAATTATAATAATAATAATAATAATAATAATAATAATAATTATTATAATAATAATTATAATAATAATTATAATAATAATAATAATAATAATAGTAATCCGTGGCACGACTGCACGTAAAGGGCCAAGACCAACAAGCCGATTGATAACCTCAGGTCCACATGTCTCAGCAGAGGCGAACGATCATCCAACCAGAACGTGTGGTCAGCACGATGATCCGCCCAGCCGTTATAACTGGTTTTCGATGCCGGATTTCGCTACCTATCGTAGCTCTCCAAATTCTTAAAGATGCTGGGTGGGAACCGGTCCCATAAACTGGCCGAAATTTCCTTTCCTGTGAAGACTATATCCAGCCTTCATTCCGTAAAGCGAGTCCAGGCATGATGTCTAGACCACGGCGCTGCGGTTGGTTGTAGGTTTCTACTGTTGTCTATTATATTGGAGATTTCAAGTTCTCTTATACTACAATTGGCTATTTTATTTCTTAGAGTGTATTATGTGATCTTCCACACAATAGTTTTTTATGGAACAAGTGGATAATCTTGATGATTATGGCATGAGTGAATGTTTGTCTCACGGACGATAGTGAGTTGCGACAATTTTCACGAGTGTCATAATAAGATTATCCACGACTTGGATACAACACTTTATGGCATCTTAGCATTATAAGTTGTAAGAAAGAAATTATGAAAGAAATTCAATTCGGGATCCATAGCTGACAAATTGTCTTCATATGTTCGTATCAATAGTTGCGTCAGGCCTTGACATTGAGTAAAGAGTAATGGATGACCTTGCAGGTTATGTTACAAATGTTCCTTTATTTTGTTAATATAGCTTCTCTGAACCACATAACTGTTTTATATGATATTACAAAAATGATACAAAATTGTTAAGGGTTGGAAATAGGCCTAAATGATACGTTACCTTCTGTCCTGCATTTCATTTCTTCTTACGTGGCGCGTAGAAGCGATAACCAAGATAGCAAGCGTTCCGGTATTATGTCATAGCTAATACGTCATTGCTTTTATCGGCACGCGTGCTATAATAAGCCAATTACATACATTTTTCGATGTAGTAACAACCTATTTATAATGCTAGGATGGCATAAACGGCATTTATATCGTTTCAACAGTTTTATTGTCACATCTACGGAGGGGAAAAATTATATAATCATAGGGAATACATAACAACGAACAGGTATCATACTAAAATAATTTACTTCACTATCTCTTGTTTCTAAAGTCCGATGTAAATTCCAAACGCATGCTCAGTTGTAAACTTAGGATCAAACTTATTTCTGTATGCTTGCAGTGTATGAGATCTTGCTGAATTTCATAAATGTGTCACAAAGAAGCACGCGAAAATTATTCATGTTCCTCCCACTACTGCTGCCTTTTATCGATCATCGCCAGGCTTGATTTATTACTCCAAGTTGTCGGAGATGGATGCCCCAACTACGAGAAGAGATTTTCAATTTTCAGTCGTAATGGAAAGTGAAGTTTCCAAAACTAGTAAACGCGTGCTAACGAGTACGTATAATATCATGTATCAAACCTAATTTGCCTTCGTAAATCCGAGAAATACAAGTTCGACGCAAGATGAATGTTAAGCTAGTACGTCTACGTATACGGTCTCTGACTACAACTCAAACACAAACTACATTTGCATAACTCTCATTGCGGTTATATCCCATTACCAGACCTCGGATTTTAAGCTAAATGCAATTTTTTTAATAGAAATAAACTAAAATTAGTTAAATATTTTTACGTTTCATATAAGTTAATATATGAATATTTAAAAGTTGTTTTATGGTGCCTAAAATGCCAATTTTTCCCACTGTGACTTATTTTAAGGTTCTAGAACCTATCAATGCCTATTTTTATTTTGTGTTTTTAGTTTTTCGTGTAGCAATGAAAGAGAAGGTTTCCAATATGATGGGATGCGATTAGTTCAAAAACCTTGTAATAGTTTGATAGGAATGAAGAAATTCCTGGAAAGGTACTGGTTTTGTTGTGCACTTGAGTAGACAATAAGAATGCGATGAATGGGGAGATGTTATGTCGCATACAGAAACGTAACCATGTTATCCAGGTTCTACCATCTGGTGCTAGATGAAAAAAACCCATTGTCCGATATTACCCGATGTTCGATACTACCCAACTCTCCCCTACTTTCCCAAAAAGAATCAGCATGGCAAATGTTGCTAGATTTAAATTGCACCTATTGCTACGGTATCACTGGAAAGATCTTTTTCCAATGGATCCGTCTAAAAAAGACAAAGTTTCACATCGAATAATTAATAGAAAAAATATTATATATTACAATGCCAATTATGAATTATGTGCTAACGAAAGTTCATCGGTAAAATAATGAATTTAATTGTAATATTAATATGTATGTACCAGCAGCCATAGAACAATGAGGCCGGTGAATTTTTTAATTTATAATTTAAGACATAACAAAAATAAAGTTTGTAACTACAATAATCTTTTACTGTTTTTTTAGCTTAATGCTCGTTAATTAATTTTATTTTTAAAAGTATTGTAGTTTGAGTGAATTTCTATTTTAGGTGCCTGAAAGATATGTTTAGTGCTTATTTTGATAATTTTGTAGCGTAATTCAGGTTTCTAAAATTTGGTTTTTAAGCACCTAAAAATCCGAGATCTAACCATTACACATATATATATATTTAAATACATTGAAACATATTTTATATGAACATCAATATATGGAAACATTTGTATGCACATAGAATCTATTGGAAATACGCATATGAAATACTTTGAAACAACACAGGGTAATTCAGGAGAAAATGGCCAAAGTTTAGGATCGTAGTATGGAGAATTCTAAAGAAGAAGCCTTCATGTGTTTTATTCTCAATAGTTTTGAAAATAAGAGCCATGAGTCTTCTTTTTTTCTTACTCCGTATAATTGCCCATATTGATGCAATCACAACCAACTGATACTGTACTCAATGAAACCTATCCTGGGCATTGGATCGGTCGCGATGGTGTCATTTCCTGGCCACCGAGGTAACCCGAATTTAAACCATTAGATTATTGTTTGTAGGGTGACTAAAGAGCGAAGTCTGCAAGCACAAAGTGGAATTAAGGTTGTAGGTTATTTTACGACGCTTTGTCAACATCTTAGGTTCTTTAGCGTCTGAATGAGATGAGGGTGATAATGCGGTGAAATGAGTCCGAGGTCCAGCACCGAAAGTTACCCAGCATTTGCTTGTCTTGGGTTGAGGAAAAGCCCCGGAAAAAATCTCAACCAGGTAACTTGCCCCGATCGGGAATCGAACCCGGGCCACCTGGTTTCGCGGCCGGACGCGCTAGCCACTACTCCACAGGTGTGGACCGCCCGCGTTCTAAATGCTTGTAGTCACATTAAGGAATGTCCGAGTAAGCTCAATTAGCAACACGGCATCTGACTACACGAGCTGCAAAGTGCATTGAGATTACCATAGCATTTTGTGAACATGTCATGTAGGCCTAAAGGTGAATGAACGATTAAACACAACATGCAAGTAACGATCTATTAATTTACTATCACCTGCATTGTTCCCGTTCCACAGGATTTCGATTGGTTTTGTCCAAGGCCGTTGAGAATAAGACTGTGATTATAAAATGTTTTTTTTTTTTTCCTTTAGAATCACTCACTATCATCCTTAAAAGTATGGCCCTTTCTTCCTGAACCACTCTGTATATGAGATTTGAACATTGCACTTTCATATATTCATTAAAATTTCATTAATACTCTAATAACGCAATTTGAAAACTAAGAATAGATACTGAAAAGAGAAAACAACGTGATATAATTATTTGACTGTTGGATTTTTTATTGGTAACAAAAAAAAAAGCATAACGAGAGGGGTTTGGCCGGCGCCGTGTATCGTGTCCCGGCATAGCTCAGTTGGAAAGAGCGCTCAGCGCGCAGAGCTGAGAGGTCCTGGGTTCGATTCCCGGTGCCGGTACTAATTTTTCTCGTATTAAATAGTAATAATTAATTTAAGTATTTCGAGTATTAAGTATTATGAGTATGAGTTATGAGTATGTTGGCTTCCATTCCATACCCTATGACAGTCATATCAACTGATGCCCATAGGCGCAAGCACGCGCTTTAGAGCTTAGGAGAGCCTGAAGGCTTTACAGCGGAAAGGAAAGAGACAGACGAGTGAGGTAGTAAATGCCGCTTGGTCGAGCTGTATAGACTACAGGGATAGCCAGCACTGATTCAATGGATAATGGGAAGAGAACTTATTAAAACTGTATCCATGTTAATTTTCAGATTTGTCTGGGAAGTATAAGTGCATTATAACAATGTAAGTTTTAATTTTAATGCTCATTTTTCACAACTTTGCTTTTTTATTCAAAAGGAATATTTTCTAAACTTTTTTTACAGAAAAGTGAAAATTTCAGATATGTTTATTTAGCAGCCTTACAGGTACTAAAACAATGTTTTCGTAAATCTAATATATCGTAAACACGTATTACTGAATATACTGTTTTGAAAATTTTAAAAATATTCGCATGGAAAATGTTTGTAAGGAAATGTATTAACAAAGCAACTATTGTTACATCATAAATAAAAGATATGTGCCCATGTGTTGGTAAAGCGTCAACTCTATAGCTTCAGCAGAATTAGAGAAAATAATTTAATATTCTGATGATAGGAAGTTGCGCACCAATATCACCTTAAAAGCATAATGCGATAAGAGTTTTGTTTTGTAACATTAGTTACAATTAAAACATATACCTAGGTAACTTTGCTTTCTACTATAATATTGTTTTGATTAGTTTATTGATTACATATATAAGGCTAAAGATATCATCAATATCAATTTCAACTTATTATGTCATACTCAGTCTCTTTCTTTGGGATACCACTTTCTTTATGAATGATGTGTTTCATTCACTTAGTACAGTATAGTTGTACTACTGTGGAATTTATGTCAATATTCCTTCTCAACTCTTTATTATGTTATTAACGTTTAAAACGTAGCTGCAATATTAAGAAATTAGTGTTAGTACTTTTGTTTTAGACAATATAATATAATATCGAACAGAAAGAAGCCATATAAAAATAACGACATAAAATTTTGCGTTTCGTTTGAAGTTTGTACACCACTATTTTCCTAATTCAACAGACTGCTTATTCATATACTGTATGGGTATATAATCCTTCCTCCTTCCATACTTAGCGCTTGATGCCCGCGCACGACGTCAAGGTCAGAAAAATGCACTTGGTTTGATATCACTGCCCTAGGATGATCGGTTTCTCGATTTTTACGTAATTACTAGGGCCCGTACTTTGTCCCAGAACGCTACAAGTATTACTGGAGTTTTTAATAGACGACGCACCTCCATCGAGCAAACAAAGTACTTGGATGACGGCTCATGCGACTATTCTTTCGTCAAGTGGGGCAGAACAAAATATGGAACGCTTTAACAATTACACTAATAATTACAATTTAAATTATTTACACCATGTAGGCTACACTAGAACACGCCATTTTTACTATTTACAATAAAATAAATAATGTAGGCCAATGATCGACCAATATGCCAATTTTCTACCTATGCACAGCAATTAGAAAACTAAAGATGTAATTCTTGACAAAAAAAATTGTGAGTTAAATTAGTGAATTGAATTGAAAGTTTTCCGAAAAGTGTTTTAAATGCAGTTCTGTGAACTCGGGGGTGGCAAATGGACCGGCTCGGGTTAAGTGAGCGGCACCAGCCCATCGAAGCCCCCACTGCTGGAGCCGTCCCTGCACGAAGTTGATATAATATATATCTAAACCACAAGACCAATAAAGCAATAATCGGATATCTCTCATTTCGAGGTAGAGGATTAGAACAATATGATCGGTATATTTCTGTTACGAATGGGTTGTGCTCAGAAAAAAAGAACCTTTCTCCGGAATGGATGTGGAGAAGGAGGAACGATAATTCGCCAGCGCTGAGTCAACAATCCAAACCAAGGACGTAGTCTTAAATTTCTTTCATAATATTTTCTCGCAAGTAGAAATATCTTATTATCTATTCATCTAATGAGACGGACGTTAGGAAAATAGGTGTAAATATCTATTTAAGTAATAGAGGCTAGTGATGCATACATAATATTCTGCCCAAGGACAGCTCATTCCCTGCAAACCCAGCACTCTCCAATCTATCCTGTTTTCTGCCTTCCTCTTTGTCGCCGCATATGATCCATATACCTTAATGTCGTCTATGATCTGATATCTTCTTCTGCCCCGAACTCTTCTCTCGTTCACCATTCCTTCCATTGCATCCTACAGTAGGCAATAGGATAGTGATAAGAAAAAAAAAATTCTTCCTGCATTTTGGCATAGGCTATATCGTTTTGTTCATACGCATTGCAGAAATCAGATGTTTCTAACTAAAATTGTATCGTATTGATTTTGTGCATTGAAAATATCTTATGCTTTTAACAGATATAATAGTACCGTAGGCCTACTGCTTTTATGTATTCTAGATATAAGATATTTTAATTGGAATAATATAATCCTGTTTCATATACCTCATAAGGAAATCAGATATTTTAATTAAAATAATGTCGTATTCTTTTGATGCATTGAAGAAACCGAGTGTTTTAGCGAAATTAGGATAGTGTTGTTTTAATGTATTCTTTAAATCTGATGTCTGTATAACGCATTTTTTTTTTCGTTGTACAACTCGGATGTTTTTAACTAAAATAGGTCTGCAATCGTATTGCTGTTTTGCATTGTGGACATTAGATAACTATAATAATTACTGCAGACCCTAATGTTTTTGTACTGCATTGTAGGAATTAAATATTTTAACTAAAATGTTATCGCATTTAGACAGACGCGCTACGAATGACCAGCTAATTGAAGAAGGCAAAGAGCACTGTCATTCTCTGCGAGTAATTTAATCTTGAGGACGTTTGAATCTTGTATTCGTTCGAGAAAAATAATATATTTATATATAAAGCTAATTCGAAGTGGCTTTATATGTATATACTGTATGTTTAGTCAGCAGCCCGAAGACTAATTGAAAACTCATAGCTGACACTAATAAGGCATCACTCATTAGGCAACTAAACCCGGAGATAATAGTGTAGGGTGGTTAGTTCTATTCCCTCTCCATTGTATACATCGCTGACTACTAACATAATTCACTAATCAGACTTAAGATGTACACAAACAATTTTATTGTTCTTGCTCTGACACATATCAAATGAGATGTAAAAATAATTATACTATCTGATAATAATAGACTTCAATCAGAGGTAGCGTTATCCGTCACCTATCAAAAAATTTACGTTCGCTTCCCGAAGAAACTAAATGATATCTTAACTAATGTTGCTCAAATGGCAAGAATATCCGGATACAAATCAATCCAGTAGACCTGTGCTCAATTTCGGACAGAGTAGAGACTTGCGGAGACATATCCCTATTGCACATACTCTAAACCTGCTACTTACGAATATCCGATTTTGGCTCAAGATTCTCAAAAGTGAAGCCTAAGAAGGCCAAAGAGCTCAATTCTCGAAGTAGATAACAATTAATTGCTACAGAGTGTATGAACACGAGTCGAGATGAGTCATATGCTTATTGTTTGTAGTACGATAAGTTCCCCCATTGCTCTTTAAGAATAGTAAAATAAACAGTGACATCAAGATGACACATACAGTGGAAGCTTGACACATACAGTGGAAGCTCTTAAGTTCGACAGAAAATAAGTTCGACATCCTATAGTTCGACTGCTTACGTAGGAGAATTAGACACGCCCCTATACGGGCACTAAGAAATGGGTTTGCCATTTGAATGGGAATTGGTTCTGTGTCTTGTAGTGATATTTTTGTTAAAGGAAAACGGAATATTTTATTGATTAGGACATCCATATTTAATCACAGATTTTAAATTAATGAACTCTTCTTTTTCTATTTGAGAATTGTGCCGTTTGTGAGACGGAAGTGTCGAAACCCACTGTGGTACTAGAAGCGCATACACAAGTCTCGGAGCGGGTAGGAAAAGCAAGTACAGTACTGTATTCGTTGTTGGATAACCAATACCACCTTTTCTAATAATAATGATAGCCCGCTCCTTAACGAACAATACCCAAATTCAAATAACCCGCTGTTTAAAATCACACGCAAGTAACGGTCACTCATCCACTAGTCGTGCAACGTAGCCTATACAGTTTTCGTCATACGCTACCAATTAATGTAAAGATCAGTCGTGTCGCCGTCCTCATTGATTTCAAGACGTTCTTCCATTTTTTGAGAATATTGTTTTAGAAGATTTAAATTATACTTAAATGCTTCTATATATTCTTTCATTCTATCCTTACAATTTACAGGATTTTTCCTGCTCTCCATAACGGCCACACGACCGATCTGTTCGTAGCATCTTCAAATCTATCTTGAAAACTGTATCTGCAATGACAGAAGAGTTTTGCTGTTTCCTAGGTTCACACACGCCTCTTTCAACACAGTGATTCTACACACATCGTGGAGGTTTTTTGCTATATTCTATTCTCTGTTTTTAAGTGATATTACAGTTGTAACTTTGGTTTTTAACGTCATATACCAAGTGTTCACTTTTTATAACATGTTCCATTCGACCTACACGACCTGAAGATGCCAATCAAAATTGGCGAAAACGTTTGTTTTTAAATCTGTGTAAATGTTATTATAACATGTTTTATTGTGTTTTATGTTAAGTATTGACTGAATAGAACTCATTTTTCAATCAATAAGAATTTGTATTCATTTCACCTGCCACACCCACTACCCTTATTGGACTCAACTTTCAATTCTGTTCAGTCGAACTTAGGAGAGTCCACTGTACTTTGAGATATATATATATATATATATATATATATATATATATATATATATATAAGTATGTGTCATCTTGATGTCACTGTATATTTTACTATTCTTAAAGAGCAATGGAGAAACTGATCGTACTACAAACAATAAGCATACGACTCATTTCGTATTCATACACTCTGTAACAATTAATCGTATATTTATTTTGTATTTAGAAACAATTTAGCTCATCATGCTATGAGTTATTTCCTGTTTACAATAAATAACCACATTGTTACACTATACTTCTCATATTTACATATGAGAGGATCATAAACAAAAGGGTATAAGTACACTTAAGTTATTTGTGAGAAAATGTGATTGAAAGTACTTCACATTTCGTAAATTCCGTGAAATTTTTTATTTCAATTTTATTATGTGATGTGGTTAAAAGATATATCCCTTTGCCACTAATATTTTTAATGTTTTAGCTTGACCTAGATGCACTTAACCCTTTGCAGCATCTAGTGGTTATTCAGAAGAACCACGGTTTCTTTCTTTCTAAATTTTATTGCACAGACATTCCACCAAGGAACCACCTCTTGAGTATACATAGAGGTGCCATTTGTGTTTTGAAATTGTGTGCAGAGTTAAAATGTTGAAAAAATTGATCGAAGCTTCGTCATGATCTATGATATGAAAAATATAAAAAATTAATTTGTGCTTCAAAGGGTTAACTCATGTTTTTAGAAATTTCGCTTGTACCCCTTTGCTTCTGACCCCCTCATATGCGTTTTTAATTACTTGTAATATTATTATTTTTCTATTTAAGAAAATTAGCATTTAGAAGTGACAATCATGAATATTAAATTACCTACGTACGTATGCGAAATAAATGTGTTTATCGAAAGGGATCCTAATTCTACTACTATATGAAGTAGGCCTACAATGAGGACTTCTTCACTAAGGGTAGTGACCAACTCTCTTAGTCTGGAGAATGTCTCAATAATTCTACACATACTAGGCTAAATAATTTCTCCGAAACATAAGGTTTCAGAAACATACTGGATTGCTCATTTTATCTCGTCTTTAATTTATGCTAGAAATGAAATTTAAAATAAATTGTTAGTACAGAATTCGAGTTCATGGTCATTTTATATTCTTGACATCAAAATAAGATGTATTAAAACTTTACTGAAATAATTGCACTGTGTGTGCACTATACACCAGTCCCATATAAATTGACTAGTTGGTACAGTTACTGAATATAAATATATCAGTCCAACAGTTCAGAAGAAATCGCTGAACACAGACAGGTGAACAACATGCCAGGAATACTGTTTCGATAGTGAAAATGAAAATTAGTATTTTCGCAAAAATCATTAAATGATACTCTTTTCTGCATCACAATACTTTCTCTTGCTCTTCGTATAAAACATTTCCCTCATCCACAGATAACACTGCAGTTATACACTAAGTTAACTGAAAATAAAAAATTTGAGTGATTACTTTTCCATGCATTTCTTCTTCAAAGAGATATTATTTTCTGCTATATTTAATTTACCTTAACCGCACATCACATGAACCCCACTACAGGCTATATCAGTCAGGATATTTTCCCATAGGGGAAAACATTCCGCAATTTTAACTTACATAACTACTATCGCAATAAATGTTGGCCATATGATAAAAGGCCGTAACTTCCAGAACCGCCCTCTACGAGTTGGTCTAGCTTTATAAAAAAAAGAACCGGCCATCTTATCCTGGAAATAAAGCGTCAGAGCGGAATACTAACAATTCATCTCTTTTTAAGTCGATCGAGATTTCGAATTCTTCTCGTCTTTGGACTTCTATGACTTCCGTAATGAACGTAATTATTTTTCAATAAGATAATTCATTAAATTTTAATTAAACTGCAGAACTGAAGAAAAATATCAGTAATAATAAACTATTCCTACACTCTCTTAATATGGCTGAGATAACGGCAACGCTTCTGGAGAGAGAAAAAAAAAGGGAGAAATCTTTTCTACAGCAGTTTTATTCATCGAACATTTCTCACAACATGCACGGTCCCTTTAATGAGAAACTGACCAAGCTACGAAAACAAGGGCTCCATATTGCGTTTAATTATTACTTCGTACTGAAAATGACGTAGTTTAAATTAGTTTTGATATACCCATACAATTGAGCGTCATCTTTTTTTTTTTCTCTCATTTGCATTAGTACTGTTGGCTAGAGTTTGATGCAAATTTCGAGGAAAGCAGGACGTACGATAACTGAAAAATACTCACTTTATAGTCCTCTCACTTGCATACATTGTGCATTCCTCTTTTCCCACCTTCCCCTTCGCATTCCACATAGCCTACTTGCTATACCACACCTTCTCCCACATCCTTCCTATACTGCACATTCTCTCGCATCTTTCTCATTCCACATCTCCACATATTCTCTCCAATTCACATTTTCTCCCACAACCTTCGCTTTCCACATCTTCTCCCACATCCTTCCACATCTTCTCCCGCATTCTTTTCTCCACATCTTCTTCCCACATTCTTCCCATTTGACACTTCTTCTCTCACATCACATAGCATAGCAACAATTACAGACAACTCGTATCTGGACATGTTACAACTGTGTTTTTGGTGTTTTAATTACAGCAAGACGGTGTTGTTGAAACCGTTGTACTTCAACAAGATGGGACACCACTACATTTTGTGAACATTGTTCGTGATTTCTTGAACGAAATCTTTCCAGGAAGGTGGATAGGCAGAGGACTACAACGCATGTGGACAGTGCGTTTTCCAGACTTAACCCTGCTCGATTTTTTTTTTTTTTTTTTTTTGCATGGGGCTACATCAAATCGCTGGTGTATCGAACTAGGGTTCGATATTTTGCAGATTTGAAAGATGGAATTAGAAGAGCGATTGATACCATTACACCGCATAATGTTGACGAACGTTTTTTTTATCTACCTCACAACATTGGCAGCTTGCTTTGAAATAGAAGGAGGTCAGGTTGAAGTGAGGTAATGTGCTGTGTAGCAGTATGTTTAGGTTTGTTACCTTCATAAAACTTTTTTTTTTTCATTTTCGGCTGTTTTCACTAAAATGGATAGGGACTTTATAATCACCCTATATAATAACGCTAGTTAAAGATAGTCATTTTTATAATGAGTTAAAAACTAAGGTTAATAAATGCTACATTGCTGCTTCGAACACGTTGCCGATGGTCAGACGGACATCCTCTGCCGCTGAGAGCGTCACGTTATTAAAGGGAGGGTGGCGCAGACCGGAGAGGTATTACACTGTTGCAGGCTGGAGGTGCCAGTGCCTCCTGCGGCGGTGCTGGACCGGATACAATCCGTCAAGCTTAACTCGCGCTCTGTATAATGCTGCAACTACCTGACTCTGTCCCTTGATACTTCACGCCAGTGGCGAACTGGCTATTGCATAGCCGATGACGATGACTCTCCAAAGAGACCAGGGTTTGATTCATGTCAGGTCCCAAGGGAATTTTAAGTCACCAACGCCTCTGTGAGACAGGATTTCTCTATTTCTCTGAGTACTTTAATTTCTCTTATAGTTTGCATTCCACTATATCTTCATTTAGTCTTCTCGAACCAATGATTTTACATCACATCACATCACATATAAACATACATAAGTACATAATGCTTACATGCATGCATATATGCATATAGTTGCAGTTGCAATAATGGCGTTCATTCCCTTCCCCTTCCATCGCTGCGCGACTGTCTTAGCCACAGTTACTGCCAACTTGTACATACCTTAAATGTAACTTGTGGGATGCTCCTCAAATCTAAGATCTCAAATTTGAAAGAATAATTAAAAGAACTTAGATATCGGTACTGAAGTCGTTTTTTATTTCGAGTTACATTTCTTTTTGCACTGCAATAATATTAGTACTTTAAAAAACAGTGCTGAAAACGAGATCTTCGTCCTCCGACATAAATTCTGCAATGCCTTATCATAGTTGAAGACTCCAAAAATAGATCTAGTTTTTTTTATTTTAGTTGGTTATTTAACGACGATGTATCAACTACTAGGTTATTTAGCGTCGATGAGATTGGTGATAGCGAGATGATATGTGGCGAGATTAGGCCGAGGATTCGCCGTAGAATACCTTGCATTCATATTACGGTTGGGAAAAAACCTCGGGAAAACCCAACCAGGTAATCAGCCCAAGCGGGGATCGAACCCGCGCCCGAACGCAACTTCAGACCGGCAGACAAGCGCCTTAACCTACTGAGCCACGCCGGTGGCTTAGATCTAGTGTTATTGTACGGGCAGGAATAATAGTTGATATTTAATTGGGTCTGTCGTTCTTGCTAGGACAGACAGGATAATCATACCGGTAATCCTTAAGAAAAAAAAATATTTTTCTGGATATAGTGTCACTTGGTGCAATTAGTCGCACATGGTTTGTTTTCGCAGACAGTGTTTCAACTCATTTAGTCCAGGTACTAGGAACTTTGTGTATAACAAATTTATAAATAAATGAATCTGTGGTAGAGGACATAATATTGTCTGGCCTACAAGCTTCCTTAATTTGGGTACGTTGGATTTTTAACTGTGTGGTCATCGATCCTTCATTGAAAATGAATTGACGCTGATATGATCCAAAAACTTGTTGAGCAGGTTTGTCTATGAATTCGACAGCAGATTTTGAGAATATCATTCGAAAATATGCATATTGTTGCTGGAAAGAGAACTTAATTTGGAATCAAGGCTATTTAGCATATAGGGTAATCCTTGGTAATTCTGTGATACGGGTAATATTGTGATAGTTCTTTTTGAGAATGTATTACAATTTTACTGAGCGAGAGAAGGACCGATTTTGTGCAGCAACTTGTCCACGAACATTCCCTTAATACGTTGACCCAAAAAACCGATCTTCCTCTCGCTCAATAAAATTGTAATAAATTCTCAAAAAGAACTATCACGATGTTACTCATATCACAATATTACCAACCTTTACCCTAAATAGGTACATATAGTTGTTTATTGTTTTCAGATCCTGAGTTTGTGTCTGATGCGGATCACATATCAACCACATTCATATGTATTTTTCACCATTTTCGAAAATGTGGTCACTTCCAATGTAATAGATAGCCGAGACGAGCGATGTATTTAAGAATATTCATACGAACCAATCCATTTCTCAAACCTACGTAATACGAAATAAACTAACTTACACTAGACGATTGTGGTTGGTAACAGCATTGGTGCGTTCAGCCAAAGGCTCCGGAATCGATACTCGGCCCCGGAACAATTTTTCCGTCCACACCTGTGGAGTAACTGTCAGCGCGTCTGGCCGCGAAACCATGTGGCCTGGGTTCGATTCCCGGTCGGGAAAAGTTATCTGGTTGAGGTTTTTTCCGAGATTTTCCCTCAACCCCATATGAGCAAATGCTGGGTAACTTTCGGTGTTGGACCCCGGACTCATTTCACCGGCATTATCACCTTCATCTCATTCAAACGCTAAATAACCTAAGATGTTGATAAAGCGTCGTAAAATAACCTACAAAAAAACAATTTTCCCCTTGAAATTATTCAAATCTGCTTCACAGAGAGCTTTACCTGAAAGTTATATTTGTATAATATATGTTACTGCAGGTACGTTAACAGAAAACCACAATTCCAAGTCACACAGAGTTTTTGTGCACTCGATGTGGGTTTCTGGCGTCTTGTCAGCCCACTAGAGTTCTGTGGATTTAAAGGAAAAAGTTGAGATGGTGTCGGGTGAAGTTCTTGGGTAGCTCAGTTGGTAAGAGCGTTTGTGCGTTCAGCCAAAAGGTCCTGGGATGGATACCCGGCCCCGGAACAATTTTTCCCTTGAAATTATTCAAGTCTGCTTTACAGGGAGCTTTACCTGAAAGCTAGATTTGTGTTATTCCAATGCTCAGAGGTCTTAAAATCTGAAGAAAGATAAAATGATTGCTCTTTTATTTCTTTACATTAAAAAGAAACTTGTCCTATTACATTTTGCGACATCTTTTAAGTCATTGGCAGTATAACCATAAATTTGAGACATCGTTTTTGATATTTGTATTTATTTGTAATCCAACTTTATAATTCATAGTCTTGGTGGACTTTTATATTTCTCCTTTTCGATCCACCATCCCCTTAATACATACAACCCTTTTATATTAATATATTAATTAGCCAAGTATGTCTTCATTACTTCCTATTCTTCTGTTTTAACTGAATTCTATCTATTCTTCCCTATCTATCCTCTTCTATTCTCTCTCATACCTAAACTGTCTTCCTTTCATTTCTCGCTTCCCTATTAAATATTGCATATTCCATTCCTTAATAATTTGCCTTATTTTTTGTTCTCTATTCTCAAATCTACCTACACATAATCATTATTTTCTAGCTATTTTCTCCTAAGTTATTTGTATACATTTCTATTTTCTCCATTTTACAATCCTTACTACACTTATTACTCCCCTACTATTCTATCCTCTATTTACTTAGGTACTTCTCTCTTTGAGAGATCGTTTTGTAGAAGTCTGGAATCGAAACCAGAACATTTTTCTCAGCTATTAACACTATTAGATTAGATCAGGTTAGGTCAAGTTAGGTTAGGTCAGGTCAGGTCAGGTCACGGTGGATACGGGCGGGTTAGGACGACTCTTTGCACGTCGGCCATACTGAGGCCTTTTGTGCACCCCGAAATGTATGGGATGAATGAAGATGAGGGTATACCAGCGCACCGGCCGCATGTGATCCATCATCCGCTCACCCAATGGGGGCCTCCTACCCTCTCCTGCTCTAAGTTCACATCGCCAAGTTGGTCAAGCAACACAGGATCCATTCCAACGGCCCTTCCAAGATGTCGAAGTGTCCTTGGAAGTGCTCTTAAGGAATGAATCTTGGCAGAGATATTGCGGAAGGCTGGGAACCCATGAACGGTTGTGGAGAGGACGCCCCCTCCCGTAAGCGGATGAAGACATGCGTCTTGACCTGAATATGTCTATTGAATGAGATGAGAAAGATGAATGATATGATATGAAAATCTAAATTCTTCTTCTACACGGGAGGGGAAGGGAAAATGGACCGTGGCAATGGAAATTCCAATCCGACATTTGCATAAGTAACTCTGGAAAACCACGGAAAAACCACACTCAGGTTGGTCGGTTCGGGAATCGAACCACGTTTCTTCCGAATGCGAGTTCCATGCAATAAGCATGAGCCAACTCGCTCGGTTCTGTGAACATTATTACAAGCATTGCAGAATTTTGTTCGTAACGTCCGATACCAAATTCCCCTCTGGCTGACAAAAAATTTTACATAAAGAGAAAAAATTCAACAGAATCAAAATTATGTTACTATGTTCTTCATATAACAGTGATTTCATAACTGGTGTATGAAGAACCTAATATGTGGGCATAAAAGAGAGATGATTAATGGAGCCGAGTAAATTACACGCACGCACACAGTCATAAAGCTGACACAATAGTATTAAACTTAGGGGAGTGTATGAGTAAGAGTCCTGTGAATTAATTCCCCACGCTAATACGATATCGTAACGAAAGCGTCTCGCTCCATGTAGAGTCCGCATATTATAGCAACATACAATGTAGATCTTTAAACAGTTTTTTGTGTTTTACTTTCTCACGATCCAGCCTCAGTGGATATCGAGCTTACAAGTAATGTAGGCCTATTTATTGTGTGGACCAGCATTAGTCTACCACGCATGGTTTAGACAGCAGGACGAGGCCGAAATCTCAATATCCGATTTTCAGACTTCAGTTACACTCTTACGACTACTCCTTACACGTGGAGACACCGGTCGGGGCAAGTTATCTGGTTGAGGTTTTTTCCGGGGCTTTCGGTGCTGGACCCCGGACTCATTTCACCGGCATTATCACCTTCATATCATTCAGACGCTAAATGACCTAGATGTTGATACAGCGTCGTAAAATAACCCAATAAAATGAAACGTGGAGACAAAACAATAAAATTTGAAAACAGTCATATTAACAGCATCCGTTACGAGAAGAAGACTACGATAAAGAACATACTTTTGGAATGAGAATTGATTTTTAACAAAGCTGTGTCAACTGCAAGGTTACCTACTGTCGGTGACTCAGGAGAAGACGAGAGCGGACTGAGGAGGAAGGAATGTGAACAGATAACGTACGTCAACACGTGCAATAATTGTACTGTAGTAAGCGGAAACATTAGGTCTCCTTCTGTTCAACTTAGCTTTAATTTCCATACACATTGTTACTGTACGAGTAATAACCTGGCTACTGGGATGCTTATCTGAGCGATGTTTATAATAATCAACAGCGATAGTCAAGGTCACATTCTTTCCGCTCGTCTTCTCCTGAGTAACGGACAGTAGCATTAATGAAATTGGTGATTGTAAGATAGCATTAGGCAATGTAGATCTAAAGATTCACGAAAGCACTGTACCGGGCTGATTAATATACTGCTTTTTTTTGCTTAGTTAACGACTCTGTATCAACTACGAGGTTATTTAGCGTCGATGAGATTGGTGATAGCGAGATGGTATTTGGCGAGATGTGGCCGAGGATTCGCCATAGATTACCTAGCATTCACCTTACGGTTAAGGAAAACCTCGTAAAAAAACCCAACCAAGTAATCAGCCCAAGCGGGGATCGAACCCGCGCCCGAGCGCAACTTCAGACCGGCAGACAAGCACCTTAACCGACTGAGCCACGCCGGTGGCCTTACTACTTTTCACCTACAAGAGATCTGACATACAAAATTTTAATACAGGGACATCATTTTATTTTTACTAACATTTCTGATATTAACCTGGCTATGCCTTTCAATCAACAGTTGAGAACCGTTTGCTACCCGCTTCGATGATACTGGCGTAAAATACAAACACATCACTTTACTAGGTATAGAAGGGAAGAAACGTAGTTCATCCATTTACGTAAACTAGGAAATATTGCGATTTTGAGTTTGATAACTTTCATTAGGTTTTTGTTTAATCAAAATACAGTACAGTGTTAACAATGAGTGTTTTTACTCACGAACTGAGCTGTCCATGCGGACGTATTCATTACGCAGTGTATATTAAACTGTCTACAGCACATTAGCGTACAATATAGAGAATGAAGTTAAATTGAAAAATAATCATAATATGGATATTTAAACACATTTTTTAAAATAGTGGCCGTTCATTTCGATGCAGGCTTCAGTTCTAATGTGTGTAATTCCAATTACCAGTTTCGTCCTTCGTACTAGTAACTCATGTTGAAATAATTCTGTACCTACTCTATAAAAGAGTACCTTACATACTGTAAATTCAATCTTCACTTCTGCCCGATCCAAAGAGATAAAATTACTCAGACATGCTATCTACTTCCGTCCAAACTATCTCGCAGAGTCGTAGAAAGGAGGCAAATCACGTGACAGTTAATTACTTAACGAGGCCCTTTTATTTAAATGATTTTAAATAGTTGTATAATATTACGTAGACGTCCAATTCCTAATAGAAATTAATGTTCTCAGAAAAGAGCTAAGACAGCCCAGCCACTAGTCATTACATAGAGGCGAATATAAGCTGGTGGGAGAAACCGGGATGCGACGTAGGCAAATGGACGACAGTACTTGTGCGAAAATGATTCACTATTGGAAGCTCTTCCGTCATTGGAAAAGGCGAACATATTTTTGGAACGTACTGTTTACTATGACCGTAAGGCTACTATGACTGTACATGCGGTCTTGGATCTGTGTGGAGGACGGTTTAACTTCATTAGTAGAAGGGGTGGGAGTGAAGTACATTCAAAAACTCAGGTACAATAAAAATTGAAGTAAAAATAAAATGATGTCCCTGTACATTATTAACATACATATTTTTTCGTGCTTACAATATTTTTACTTGCTTCACATTTTGCCTACTCATTAAATTTGGCATACTTACCGTTTGCATGCTATTAATTTGGTATAGGCCTAGTATTCATTTGACAGACACTTTGACATTTAAAAAATGAACATAACAAATTCTGAAGTAAAATTGTGGTCACATGTTCTTAACCCTGGAAAGGATACATAAACTTCACACTCATAAAGGATACATATGATATGGGGTAACAGGTTACCCCTGTAACCATTCCAGGGTTAAGTAATCCAAAATGCGTCCCTCATCCTTATGTTGTTGATATCTCTGGATTATATGTGGTAGTCTTCTGATATAAGAATCCCCTAAAACAGGAGTTCCCAAACTTTTTTAGACTGTGCCGTCCTTCACATGTCAGATTTTTCGTGCGATGTTCTTGTACCGAAAATTTAAAAAAGGCTCAAATTAGATTTTTTAATCAGTCCTTTAGCCTTCCTTACAGCTTGTAAAAATACAAAATTGGAATAAAACAACTACACGTAGTAAAAACTTGCATGTAATATTTCACTATAGACTGCATTATAAATTATTTTAGTTTTACCTTATAGCTGCGACGTCATGTTCTGATTCTCTCATGTTAGTACCCCAGTCTTTTAAATGTCTATTGAGTCGGTGCTTCTCTTTTCAATTTATAACCACGCACTTCACGAAACTTTCATATATATTTGCTGTGTCTTGTGGCTTTGCATTCTAAATTACTGAATTAATTTCAACATCTGACGTTTATTCAGAACAATTTGTAATGTCTGACATAGTCGTCATGTTGCAGCGCATACTAAATTTTTGTTACGCCTGTTTAATGAACAGGGAAAGTTGGAGTTGATAAAGCCCAAAACGATAAAGGTGAACCTGAGGTTACGACAATTTTCTGAAAAATCACAGTGTGTGATTGGTTCATATCTGAGACATTCTTTAACGTTATTGATAGAAAGTAGGATGACATAACATAAGAAAAATAGTCATCCTGATAGACTTATAGTTTATTTATAAATTTAGGATCAATTTTATTTTCGACACGTCTTTCCCAAACACGTCAATGAAATACGGAGACTCGTTCCCTGAATTTTGGCTCCCATATTAAATATTCAGGATCGATGACATTAAAGGTAACAGTGTACTGAATAACTCAACATGCAATCACTTTATAATGTGATCTACGTGTGAGGCAGAAAATAGAGAAAACAAAATAATTCTACGCCATGAAATACAACACATACTACAAGCAAAACGTTGCAATGCGCCACACAAAATAAATCAGTGTCTGCAGTGAATGCATAGACGCTGCAAGATCAGAAACTATACACGTCAGCATTGGTCCTCAGCGACTCATAAAATCGAATAAAAAGGTAAAGAGCGTTCTCGCACGTCAAGCTGAAGCATTAAGTTGGGACCTCTTCCTTGCAGTAAAGTACTTGAATTGATATACATGCAAAGAGTTGCTGTCCAGAAATATATTGTATTTTGTTCAGTTTCAGACCGGAATATAGACATTACATGGCAGAGGTGGGAGCAGTTCATGGCGGGTTATAAAACTAACCGCTGCAGTCAAGTCTGATAGTAATAACAATAACAGTGTTATGTATAATGTTTCAGATCCTTGTAGGTGTCTCAGAGAAGCAAATAAGTAAACAAAAGCTGTACAAAAAGAGCGCGGCTCGTTTTCATCGTCGCCATCGTTACCATTATCATCACTATCATCATTTTCATCCTCATTACCATCACTATCATTATCAGAAATAGCAACAAAATTTATTTCATCCAAGTCTGCTTTGTTATAAAGTAATTAATTATTTGTTTAGATCGTTTTCTCACATTCTTCTGAGCAGTGCTGTCAATGTAACTATTTTTTGTCCACTAAGTATGGTCTTTGAAATTCAGGATTGTCATCCTAGCTTAAAATAAAGTCTATCTTTTTATCCTTTCCTCTGAAGTACAGAAAGTATGATCGCATTATTGCAATGTTATTGGTAATTTAAACAGTATGTTAATATAAAGGATGTTTCAGAAGGAATATTAAACATTTTACGAGGTGATAATTTTATGAGGACTATTCTCAGTAAAGGGAAAGTTAATAACGGGTTTCTCACGTACGACGCAACTCGAGGTCACCGGAGTTGCTCGGAAAGCATTAGCTTGTCAGGAAGGCAGCACTCACTGAATGCGCAGCTAGCGGCTCCCCCGTTTCTCGTAACAAGATTAGTCTTGCATAAGCCTTAGCTGTAAACAGTGCGTATTACTCAGTCTCGTTCAGTTTCGTCTGCTGTGTGATTGAGTACACGTTTGTTCACTCTTATTGTGTGTAGTTTCGTTCACTGTGTTATACACTAGGGAGCAACACTGTTTATTGTATTAAAGTATGCAAGAACAGAGTCGTATGCAGAATAACAGCTAGGTTTTATACAAAAATTTCCTGGCGTACATGTTCCCAATAAATCGACGATATGCAAATTACTAGAAAAATTTAAAAAGACTGTATCCGCGTTAAACAAAAAAAAAAAAAAAAACTAGAAAACCAAGCGTTCTAACTGAGGAAAAATTAGACGAGGTAGGAGCGACTTTAGAAAGAGGTCCAAGAAAATCATTGCCTCGTTTAGCATTTCAGTGAATGTGATTTCAACAATTTCGACAGCCGAAATTCGTCAAGAGTTTAATAACGTGTTCAAAAGATACCAGGGTTCTCTAGCAGCAGAGTGACGTCATTTTGAACACTTTCTGTAAATATAAGATACCAGTTTCATACAGTCACATTATTTATTACTCGTAGTTTACGCACAACGCAGGGGAGACAAGCCGGGCCGTGACGCGGCAACTGTGCTAGGAGTATGAGGTAGACAAGCCTTGGGAGATGTGGGCAGGCGATTGCGTCGTACGTGATAAACCCTGTATAAACATTTTTTTTAATTTTCAGTGTAGATATAGGTATTTGAATACTACTTTTAACAAGCATTATAAGTGAAAGAGGAAAAAACAAATGATTTATTGACTAAATTTATTATTTATTACACTTTTTATTGGTTTATTTTACAACGCTTTATCAACTTCGATTGTTATCTAGCGTCTGAGTGAAATGAAAGTGATAATAGTCTACTAGCGAAATGAGTAAAGGGTCCAACGCCGAAAATCACCAGCATTAAATCATTTGCATAGTATCATTACATTTCAATAATCCAGTGTACTTCTCCGCTCTGTTGACAACAGTAAGTGTTGCTTTTCTAAAATCGTCTTGTCGTTCTTTCATCAGTGCAGCACTATTCAATGTAAGCGACCTATTCGTCCCTTGTGTTTACTTCCTTTTTAATACTTCACCTTTCATCCATTCCCACAGGCAAAAATCGATAGGAGTAAGTTCTGGGAACCTTGGTGACTAAGTGACCACCGCGACCGAATGGAGACGAGGTATCATTCTGACTTAGTGACAAGAGAGTCTGGACGCCTGTTTATCTAAAAATATTTTTATATTTCGAAAAAATTCAAAAGTGGAATTATTCCGAGACTAGCCGAAGACTGAGGTGCAATATAAAGGAAAAGGGTATAGTGTAATAGATCACACAAACAGCTGGCAGTGGTAGAGAGATCAATGGCAGGGTATGAAATTAACTGCCACATTATGTCGGAGTATGCAATGGTTTCTTTTAACTTAATGACGGCTGTGAAGTATAACAATTTGTACGAAGGCAAGCAAGGTGCATTGTGAGCAGAGTTATTCAATTCTGCGGCAAAGTAGGAAACGTTCACTGAAACTTAAAATTCAATTAGAGCAACATGGCGAGCCTCCGAAACTTTTTCACCAAGCGAACTAAAATGAAAAGTTCAACGAAAAGAAAGAAGTGGACTTAAAATATCGCCAACTCAGCTTTAACAACCACTAAACAATAAGATAAAAATCAACCTGAACTGGCATAATACTAGTTATGAAGTTCTTCAACCAGTTCCACAAAGGAAGACAGTTTCAAAGAAGTTTATTGGCAGCAATAGAACTCAGCTGAATTACTTAGTAAAAATGTGTGTCAAGAAAATGGTGCACACTTTCATGTTCGGCATCAATTCAGAGTATCTTTCATGGTGTTGATGATAGAACAGTTTCTAGTGTATTCTTTTGTACTGTTATTCAAAACACATGGGTGTATCATATCACAATATAAAGGAAATAATTTAATAATAATAATAATAATAATAATAATAATAATAATAATAATAATAATAATAATAATAATATACGGCGCGACAGCTCATGATAAGTCTAGGCCGACAAACTTATTGCTAGTCTCACGTGTGGTGAGCACTATGATCCCCTAGCTGTTATACATGTAGCTGGATTACGAAACCGAATTTCGCTACTCACTGTAGCTCCCCAAAATCATCACTAGAGTTCGGATTTTATTCACCAAAGCATTGGAAACAGGATAACGGTATATGGAGTATAGCTGGAGTTTGACCTAACGAGCTCTGAGTGGACACTCCCAACCAGAATATCATAGCAACAGTAGTCGCGCTTGTTTGAGTGAGCGTCGCGAAGCTTCTTGTTCGACTCACTCACAATGTATATTGTTATTTATTGTTAACAGAAATCGGGAACCAGTGACTAATTTTGTTATACATAAAAGAGTGATTAATTTATGTATTTATTTTGCACTTTTTAAAAGTCAGTGAACCTACGACTAGTTTTATTACTAAAATAATCAGTCATAAGACTGATTTATAATTGATTAGTTTATTAATAACATGTAGATTAATTGCATTAATATATAATTTTTCTTGTAGTTTTATTGTATTTCTGGTGATGTGGAAGAGAAGGTCTGATGGCCGTAACTCCACCAGAGTAAATAAATAAATAAATAAATAAATAAATAAATAAATAAATAAATAAATAAATAAATAAATGGGTTATCCGATATTTAAAAATGAATTGCAAAAATGAATAGTTTTGTTATACATACTCGTACAAGTTAGTGTATTTACTTTCTGTATTTATTTTATACTTTTAGAGTCAGTGAACCAGTGTCAAGTTTCGTTGCCCATAGAAGTATATTTATGTATTTATTTTGTGCTTTTAAAGTCAGTGAACCAATGACAAGTTTCGTTGTACATAAAAGTATACTTATATATTTATTTTGTGCTTTTGAAGTTAGTGAACCAATGACAAGTTTCGTTCTACATAGAAGTATATTTATGTATTTATTTTGTGCTTTTAAAGTCAGTGAACCAATGACAAGTTTCGTTGCCCATAGAAGTATATTTATGTATTTATTTTGTGCTTTTAAAGTCAGTGAACCAATGACAAGTTTCGTTGTACATAAAAGTATACTTATATATTTATTTTGTGCTTTTGAAGTTAGTGAACCAATGACAAGTTTCGTTCTACATAGAAGTATATTTATGTATTTATTTTGTGCTTTTAAAGTCAGTGAACCAATGACAAGTTTCGTTGCCCATAGAAGTATATTTATGTATTTATTTTGTGCTTTTAAAGTCAGTGAACCAATGACAAGTTTCGTTGTACATAGAAGTATATTCAAGTATTTATTTTGTGCTTTTAAAGTCAGTGAACCAATGACAAGTTTCGTTGTACATAGAATTATATTCAAGTATTTATTTTGTACTTTTAAAGTCAATGAACCCATACTAGTTTTGTAATGCATAAAAGTTTGAGATGGGCAGGGCATGTAGCACGTATGGGCGAATCCAGAAATGCATATAGAGTGTTTAGTTGGGAGACCGGAGGGAAAAAGACCTTTAGGAAGGCCGAGACGTAGATGGGAGGATAATATTAAAATGGATTTGAGGGAGGTGGGATATGATGATAGAGACTGGATTAATCTTGCACAGGATAGGGACCGATGGCGGGCTTATGTGAAGGCGACAATGAATCTTCGGGTTCCTTAAAAGCCATTTGTAAGTAAGTATAGAAGTTTATTTAATTTGTGTATGTTTCGATCCTTTCTCTTTTAAGTATTAAGTTTTGTCTGTCAAGTTCCACATGAAGTCCTGCTTAGCAATGTTAAATTGACTGCTCTACGAGGTTCTTGACACGACTGTACCTGCAACAAAGCGAGCAGCGCCTCAGAAACTGGTTGTGAATAATATGTTCTGTTTCTACTCGTATTTGTAACGAGTTTAAATAAACTTGCTGCGCAGTTAACAGTAGCGATTACGATAATGAAATGCGAGCACTATATCATCTCATCCTCATCACTATGCTAGGTGGGCACCGGTTCCATATATTAGTCGAATTTTTATGAGAGAATTTGTTTCTCCATGAGCACTTAAACAGCACTCATTCCGCATCGCTAGTCGAAGACAAAACGCTTTCGACGCAGGTACGGCGAAGGCCGAAATCATATAATGCAATATACAGTCAAATAAGATGACCACATGACCATGGATTCAAAATCCTACTATGTATGCTATTCATACGTGTTTCAGTTTTTATTTCAGCCTCAGTGCAATACATTTCAACCCCCATTGACAGAGCCACATCGCCCTTCTCAACTTAACAGGTAGTAACCTCATACTCCTTCAAGGAATCCAATTGGTATCACTGCAATATGTACGCGCTATATCATATGGTATTTTATTTAATCGTCTGAATAATTTTGGATCACCGTAATGGGATATCTTGGGCGTCACATTCTTTGATCTACCGACTTAATGCAGAGTTCCGAGTTAACTATTTTGGTGAATGTGTTCTAGATCATTCATCCATGTTATACTTTCAATGCTTGTTAAATTATGGAACGATTGGCGGGTGGGTAGGTAAAGTGCAACTCCACTTTTCAACGAAACTATGTTATTGATTGTACCATATAGATTGGAGGGAGATGCAAACATACAGTACACCTACAGTACGTATAGTGCACTAACTCCTGTCTTGATTATAGCCGAATTGGGCCTATTTAGTAGTTCTTTTCGGCATTGAGACCCCGAAAACCAAGGTTTGCGTCATTACAATGTGTGTCAACTCCAATATCGTTTGTGACCAGCTTCATTCCACATCTTTTCTTCACATTTTGTGTGTATGTGCTTGTTCGTGTGTCTTTATATGCTTGTGTATTTGTGTTTTTTTCTGTTTATTGGTTCGTGAGTCTATTTGTGCGTTTGTATATGTTTGTGCGTTTTTGTTCGTGCTTTTGTGTGTGTTTGTGTGCTTGTGTGTTTGTGCGTTTGTATGTGATTGTGTGTTCTTTTGTGTGTGTGCACGTGTGTGAAGTAATGCACTTTACACTACTTTTTCCGGCTTTACTAAGCGAATGACTTTGTTACGTGCACAAACTTCTTTATAAATACCTTAATATTATTAATAATATAGCACTTCACAATGACATAAAAAGAAATCAAGTAAATACTGTAAAATTATTTTAAAATGAACACTCTTCCTGCTGATATTTCCTCATTACTTTTTATATTTAAAATTTTATTGTCAACAATTATGTTTAGTAACAAATTTTTTTTCGCGAAAATATTAACCCTTGGTCCTACATTGTGGTTATTTCTATACGTTTCACGTTGCGATACGAATGCAAACACAACAACATGTATTCCAGAGGAATGCAGATGCTTTTAGCTTTGAAAGAGTCACATCAAGATTCTGACACGGACTCAATTTCAAACCCATCACCACCCATTCCAGACGAGATGTGTGAAGTCTTCACTGCTAGATACAGATTTCAAAATACATGCACCGTCACGTGGATTGTTTTGATACAGAAACCAGTGGGTTGACATTTCGGGAAAAGGCAAAGAATCTAAGTATAAAAACTGACACAATAAGTAATTCTATTAGGCAGAAAATCATAAAAAATACAGCCTAATTGATGTCGCATCAAATGAAAAACTTAACGGAAACACATTAATCAAGGAATGACTTAAATAAAGTACCAACATTGACAGAAATATGGTAAAGAGAGGCTGATGAAAGCGAGGAATAAATTGTGATACTAGAATAATTAATAATCCGTGGCGCTACAGCCCGTGAAGGACCTAGACCGACCAGCCGGCTGCTGGCCTCACGCCCACATGCCGAAGCAGAGGTGGACGATCATCCAACCAGAATGGAGGTATCGTGTGGTTTGCACGATGATCCCCCCAGCCGTTATAGCTGGTATTCGCAACCGGATTTCGCTACCTGTCGTAGCTCCCCAAGCGCATCACGATGCTGGGTGGGCACCGGTCCCATACACTGGCCAAAATTTCATGAGAAAATTTCTTTCTCCATGAGGAATCGAACCAGCTCTCATTCCGTAACGGGAGTACTAGGCGGGATGCCACGGCGCGGGACACTAGAATGATTAAGCAAGGAAAAAATGTAGTAGAAATAGAGGATTTGAATACACAACCGAAACAGAAAAAGTAGTCAGGTAACGTGAAATGGGTCTACAGTACTCCAACATGTAAAACCAAGTGTAAAGAAAAGCTGACACATTCGGTTGAAGATCGAGAGAATTTATTCAACTCTTATTGGAAAATTTGGGAATTCAAGGAAGGACTGAGAGAGCAGTAACGTCACGGCTAGAGTACTGTACTCCAACTGGAGAAAGTCTCAGGGGAATGAGACGCAGCGGGGTGATGCTGTGAATGAATGTTGATGTCATAAGATGTCATAAGGTCACACACGTGGGTACAGGCATCTCCATTGGCTAACTCTCAAAGCACAAACGATAACACTGATACACACATATTTATACTACCCTAGTTACAAAATTAGATCACGGTTAATCTCCTGGGGCCGTATTCATAGACATTTTTAGCGCGGGCTTCCGGTGGATGATCAACGTTTTTCGTATTCATAAATAAGTGTTAGCGATAGGATATGATTTGAATTCTGTACTAGTAACCAGTGGATAGCCGGGGCTAGCTTAGTACGCTCGTAGCGCGTGCTGCGAAATGTCTATGAATAGCACCCCTGGTCTTTTAATTCCTCCGTACAGGAAATAACATATGCAGGAAAGCGCATGTTTTTTAAACTGACGTTATAACGGTAATAATATCTATCTACTTCGCTCCAATAGATGACGCTATAGTAAGCACATTCCTTTCACAGTTAATCTCCGGGTTGGAAAAAAGTACTCCACTGCAAGAAGGAAGGTCGCGGGTTCCATTCGCCTTAGGATTATTAATTTTCTTCATTGATTTAATCCTTCGGCCACACTATAGTCCTCATCTGCCAACAGGAAGTAGTACCAGGATATTTCACTGTTAGTCAAGGCGTCAGGCACGTAGGAATGACATCTGTACTGATACTAATATCGATTGTCTAGGAAAGGAGAGAGAGCCTTAATCTCCCGCAATCCTCATGGCTTAAATAAGGTTACCTTTATCAGCAAACTCTGGTAAATGTTGAAATTTTAATGTCAAAGAAAATTCTTACATAAAATTTCAGACAAGTCGCTGTATCATATCATGTAATTATTTATAGGAACAGCCCCCAAACACGAGTTTGCTCAAATAGGTGTGAGCTACATCAATAATTTGCATTTATTTTGCATTGTATGTAATACTAAATAATAAATTGTTTATTTTATTGAAAATTCTCATTCACCTTAGTCTTACCTTTTTTAACACCTTAAATAATCCTTATATTCTTCAATAGTGGTATACAGACATCCCTAATTTTAAAAACATTTTAGGAAATGTAGTAAGTTATATTCGACCGTGAGTTGCGGCTTCCTGCCTCAAACATTTGGGGTCTTCTTACAGGTTCCATTATCAGAGCAATATAGTCTAAGATCTAAAGGATCGCTTACTCTGTTGTATCCGTTATTGTTTATTGCTAGAAAAATAACATGTACGAAAATACAGTCTTAATTCTTTCCTGACGGATTAAAAATTCGTGCTCTGGGAGTTATCTAAACACATACTTAACACAAACAAAGATAATTATTTGACACAAAGTGGTCAAGGAAAAAAAATTATAGGAATAAATTAATTAAAAAAACAATTTCAATTTTAACAATTTAACTCATACAAATACATATACGTATTAAATCAATTCATATTTTTCAAAAATTAAATTTCTAACGCTATTTTTTTAATTTCTGATACTAAAATTTCCAAATTTGGGTATTTTTCAATTATTTTATTATATAACCTTGGACCAAAGGTACCATGGCTAAGAGCTGTGCTTGTGAAACACTTTGGGTCCTCTAGTCGTATAAAAATTGGATCTTTTAGTTCCATATTTATGATGATACAATTTGAATTTATTGCGATTTTTATGTATGAAGTTTAATAAGACAATATAATAAATTTGTACTACATTTACTAAATAAATGCTGGAGAAGTTACACAATTCCCAAGACTTGGAAAGTAGCAGAAGTAATTTCACTTTTTAAAAAAGGAGAAAGAAATAATTGTAAAAACTACAGAGGAATAAGCCTTTTAAATACTACTTATAAAATATATACTAAAATAATTAATAATCGCCTAAAAATGATATCTGAAGTGAATCTAGAAGAAGAGCAGATGGGTTTTAGAAAAGGGCGCTCATGCAGTGACAATATTTTTAGTATAAAGAGAATTTTAGAGAAATGACGAGAAGTCAATCTAGAAACGCACATAGCTTTCGTTGACTTCGATAAAGCTTTTGATTGTGTAGAACGATCCATATTATGGAAAATAATGTATAATAAAGGTTACCCTCCACATTTGATCAAAATAATAAAATGCCTCTACACAGATACAAAGATAATAATAAACACAGGAACATCGAAAACAGAAGAAATAAGAATAAATCAAGGACTCAGACAAGGTTGTAGCCTATCACCTAGTCTCTTCAACATATATCTAGATGACTTAATTAAAAAATGGAAAATGGAGGTGAATCCAGGTATAAAGATTAGTAAAGATACATTTTTAAATATTCTAATGTTTGCCGATGATGTAACATTAATACAAGACAGTGAAGAAAAATTGCAATATGCCATTCACAAACTACACCTACTAGGAAAAGAAAACTATAATTTGAGCATATCAACTCATAAAACTAAAGTAATGGCCCACAGTGGTAAATTTCCAATTCGTACAAAAATAATAGTTGATAATAAGCCCATAGAACAAGTATCTCATTTTGATTATTTAGGCTGTAACATAACTTATGATGTAGATAGAGATATTGACAACAAAATAAGCAATTCCAGTGGATATGCGGAACAATAAATAGAACACTAAAAAATAAAACTAGAAAAGAAACAAAACTAAAGTTCTATAAAACTATGGCAGTACCTGTGTTGACATATGGAAGCGAATCATGGATAATTAAAGAACGAGATAAAAGTAAATTACAGGCTGCAGAGATGAGGTTTCTTCGCAGAGTAAAGGGATGTACAAGACGGGATCTGATAAGAAATGAGGATATCCGTAAAGAATTAAATATATACAACATAAACGATAAAGTTGAAGATTATAAAGGAAAGTGGAAAGAACACCTGTCTCGAATGGATAATGAAAGAATTCCAGCACTGATACAACAGTACCAACCTAAAGGCAAAAGAGATGTCGGACGTCCTAGGAAGAGGTGGAACTGAATAAAATGTGAAGACGGAACAGGCACTAAGCCTAAACCATGAAGTGAAGATGATGATGATGAATAAATTTGTTTAATTTTCAAAACATTAATATCAGTGAACAAAAGCTCGGATGAGTAATCAATTGGTTTACTAAGGCATATTTTAATTATTCTTTTCTGAATAAGTATTAGTGGAGTGAGATTAGAATTATGTCCGGTCAATCCAAACCACTGAAGATACGACGGACCGAGGAGAGTAGGTACCATTCAGTCAGGTCAGTATTGCATCGTGTACTATCTTGATTAAGAAATCTGGAAGCAGCTCCGAAACGTTCAAGATACAAGTCCCAACACAACTGTGAAAAACCTTATTTTTTTTTTTGCAGAGTCACATTAAAAGCCTACAATCTTATCCCCCATTTAGTAGTAATTTACTGATATATTTCGGATCAAGTGTAGTTGTTTCACTGTTATGTGGACAGTTAGACAGATCATGTATCAGCAGCCTCATTTGTCAGCTCTTTCAATTCTAATACACAATGGCAGCGCTTGTCACATCGTATCTGGTGGACCCGGATTCCATTGCGGACAGAGAAGCGAAGATTATCTCCCACTCGCAGGGCTGCACATGTGATTCTCGTTTTTAGCGACAGTCTTCCGACATGTTCACCATATGATCAGGAAGCCCCGCCACTACTGGATGTATTAATGAGAACGAATCCTTTTAAAGCAGGGGCGAGCAACTGAACGCTCCGTGGAGCAGCGGAGAGCGGCTCTTGCTCACGAAATACTACTGCTAGCTCTCCAGTGTAACACAGCTGTGCAGAGGCAGGTTACAAATTACATATATCTATCGAGCATGGTTATAATATGAATCATATTCTCTCTCAGTAATTAAAAGACTTTTAATGGGATTGAAATAAACATATTTCAAGCAATTACAACATTCGTAACTGTGAAAATAAACCTATACAATCTGTATATATAGCGTTTAATAACAGTACATATTTAGTATGAATATTTAATAATAATATTAAACTCTATATGTGCATAAATATTAATTTTTATACAATTTACCATCACACTTCCTCCTGGTGACACATAATAATTAATTAATCACGGTGCAAAAAAATACAAAACACTAAGAATAGTCAATATATTATAAATATTCGTGGTATTTGGTATTGTTTTGTTTAACGACGCTTTTCTACAACTAGATTTTATAGCGTCAAAATTCAACTTTGACTGATAATGGACACTAATTTTGCCGATAGGCACCTATCGTTACGCAAAACGTATATTTTCACTACAAGCTGTTCAATGTCTTTTTACCTTCTTCTCCTTCTCTTTCTTCTTCGTCAAGATAAGATGCCAACGCTAAAATTATTTCCAGTCATCTTCGTTTCTTTTTAGAAAAACAAATCCTTAATCTGTTTTGTATCTCCTAAGAATCTAAAAAATAAATTATGGTTTATTTAACGACGCTCGCACACTTAAATGCCATCGACCTGGGCCGGAATCGAATCCGCAACCTCGAGCACAGAAGACCAGTGCTATACAGACTGCGCTACCCAGGCCGATCCTAAAAATCTAACTAAAAAGTATTCATAAAATAGGCTCTCATTTTCTAGTTGGGATGGATATTGGTCATTATTATCCCATCAATTCTGAGGTGTCTGGTCAGAACATGATAACTCCAAAAATGTTTTTTGGCTGAAAACGCAGTCATATATATATAAACAGTTCTCTTTAGTTTGGTATAGCCGTGATATCTTCATCTAAGCTTATGTTATTTTATTCACATTTGTATGTAAACTAGAATTATGATTTGTATAGGAAAAATGAAATGCTTGTATCTCAAAACAGGTTTTTTTTTTTTTTTTTGGAGTTACCACGTTTTCATTAAAATACCACAGAATTTTAAAGTAATGATTCTCAAAACAGTAACTAATATTGATATAAATTCATGAAACAACTCAGTGTACACAAGACTTTTATATTTATTTATTTGAACAAGTCTGACCTATCCTAAGAATATGAGACAAATATACACCTAAATATCTGATAAATTCCAAATAAATATATGTATACAACACTCTATATACTTGTAAATATTTATAATAAGACACTGAAGGAATTCTCAATCTGTAGTAGAAGAAATATTTATTTTAATCAATTAGTTTCATTGTAATTAAGAACATCTATGAAACCTTCATTTAGTTGCTTTAAGCAATTTTCTGAGTTTTTTTTTTCAGTTCAACAAGTTTCTTCAATATTTTGAACAATGGATCTCGTCATGTTCAATCTCAAAGTTATTTCGTACTGCAGCCAAATGTATGACCACAGAGTTCACTGCTCTTATTTGCTTCTATTACTCGGTCCTGATTTAAAGAATCCTAAGACAATAAGGTCATAATAGTAATTATTATTATTAATTATTGTTAATAATTAATTAATTGTGATGTTATTTCGATGCCTAGAACTTCATTCCTTTTTGATGACGATCACTACCGTTACACGAAGCTTAGCGGTACGTAACGAACCATAAGAAAACTTACTAATTTTAAAATAATTTACCTCGATGCAAGGAAAGCAGTCATTCTCTGAATCTCCATGCGGTTTTAATTGGAGAGGACAGGTGTCGTTCTTGATTTACCTCGCACTCAGCTTACGCTGTGTCACATTACGCAGTTGCCCAGGTGCTGTCTGCGTCTTCGTGGTGATCTGTTAACTCGAGCAGGAGAAGGCTTGCTTCCTTCCGCAACATCTGCATTTAAGATTACATAGGGTGTTCCTAATTTTCATGTACATTCTCAGTGACGTTGTGTGTAGCTTTTTAAATTGAAATTGTAAATTTTATACATTTCTGTCAGTAGTTCACTCCGATATTTCATTCTTCTTAACACTTTTTTTTTTCATAATATCTGCATGTGTAGCTATACAAATTCATAATTTCATGTTGTGATTATAGAAACTCAAAACAGTGATCAACAAAATATTGTAGGACTTGAGATTTTCCTGACATTGCATATGGAATAATTCTTCTCAGGTTCTCAGCCAGGTGAGTTGAATGGAATAATTCTTCTCGGGTTCTCAGCCAGGTGACTTGAATGGAATAATTCTTCTCGGGTTCTCAGCCAGGTGAGTTGAATGGAATAATTCTTCTCGGGTTCTCAGCCAGGTGAATTGAATGGAATAATTCTTCTCGGGTTCTCAGCCAGGTGAGTTGAATGGAATAATTCTTCTCGGGTTCTCAGCCAGGTGAATTGAATGGAATAATTCTTGTCGGGTTCTCAGCCAGGTGAGTTGAATGGAATAATACTTCTCGGGTTCTCAGCCTGGTGACTTGAATGGAATAATACTTCTCGGGTTCTCAGCCAGGTGACTTGAATGTAATAATACTTCTCGGGTTCTCAGCCAGGTGAGTTGAATGGAATAATTCTTCTCGAGTTCTCAGCCAGGTGAATTGAATGGAATAATTCTTCTCGGGTTCTCAGCCAGGTGAGTTGAATGGAATAATTCTTCTCGGGTTCTCAGCCAGGTGAGTTGGATGGAATAATTCTTCTCGGGTTCTCAGCCAGGTGAATTGAATGGAATAATTCTTGTCGGGTTCTCAGCCAGGTGAGTTGAATGGAATAATTCTTCTCGGGTTCTCAGCCAGGTGAATTGAATGGAATAGTTCTTCTCGGGTTCTCAGCCAGGTGAGTTGAATGGAATAATTCTTGTCGGGTTCTCAGTCAGGTGAGTTGAATGGAATAATTCTTCTCGGGTTCTCAGTCAGGTGAATTGAATGGAATAGTTCTTCTCGGGTTCTCAGCCAGGTGAGTTGAATGGAATAATTCTTCTCGGGTTCTCAACCAGGTGAGTTGAATGGAATAATTCTTCTCGGGTTCTCAACCAGGTGAGTTGAATGGAATAATTCTTCTCGGGTTCTCAGCCAGGTGAGTTGAATGGAATAATTCTTCTCGGGTTCTCAGCCAGGTGATCTCTAAAGAAGATTATAAAGATAGTCACCAAAAGCTTGGATGCAACAGTCCAACTCACCTGGCTGAGAATCCGAGAAGAATTATTCAAGAAAATATTCTTCGAACAGTAAATTTAAGAGTTTGTTTAATGATGTAGAAATTAACAGATTTTAATTAATGAAGTTGCATTCCATGGATCATTTTGAAGAAAAGTCTGAATGCGCGGTTATGATTATTGCAGTGTTAATGGGATAAAGTCAATAGAATTCAATATTTTATTTTAAAGTAACAGTATTTATATCTCTTTAGGGTTTGTAACGATTGTAGTCCTGAAGACTAAGTTCTTTAAAGATTTGTGAACATAAATATTAACTCTAATGTTATAAATAAAAGAATAAAGTCAAATCCTCTTCAAGTTTCATAGATTAGGTTCAATTTTAAAAGAAACTTCAGACACAGATTCAAACGTAATATTCAGATTGTGTAGAGAATTAAAAACTCACTTTGGCTATTTTAAGTTTTAAACAAGAATTAAAACATCAAATAATTTTTTCGACCCTGTTATTTAAAATAAATTTCAAACAAACAGAACAAATCTGTCGTCGATTTGCAAAAGGGGACACGTCCAAAATGACAAAGTGTTGGGAAATCGTAAAAAAGCCATAGTAGACTTAAAAAATTTAAATTTCCATAGATCCTGAATGTATGTATCCATAGTGATCTAACTAGAAAAAATATATATGAATATTTTAATTTGTTAACTTAGTTATAGTTTTTGCGATTTTCCAGCACTTTATTATTTTGGACATGTCCCCTTCTGTAAATCGACGACAGAAATATACAATACATTTGTGTAACACCATTGAACAGACCTCATATTAATGTGAAAATGTTTGTGACCGTATGGATTCGAAATAGGTATTGTAAAAATTGCAACATGGGATGATGATGATAATGAACTCTTAAGAGCAAAATTTTCAGATCGATAGTTAAAACGCGATGGTCTGTTGTGAAGCTAATAAAGAAAGTCATTATTTCGGAGTATTTCCACATTGTGCACAATATTTTTTACGAAAAAATTGATTGAACGTAGTTACTTAAATCTTTCACATAATGACATTGCCTATCATTGGCGTGAAGGGAAGTGACAAGTTCCTTCCCATCGTGTATGCTAAAGAACAGCAACAAAAACTAACAACAGATTATGTGTAAGATAATTAATTGCAATGTTCTGTGTGTCAAATACATCACACGTCAGTCGAAGAGGATTACGGGACAAGAGAACGCTTGACAGCTATTGAGAGCATTGTGAGGTCAATCACAGAAGTTTGCTTTCTTCTTCACAATAAATTGCTTTTCAACTTGATTGATTGCGTTCATTTATTGATAATGAATTAAGGAAACATTCACTGAGAACAAATGGATGACAGCAACAACTAACGGCAGCAAAATATCAGCTGCTTATGACTCTGTAAAACCCTCCTGACAAACAGCAAACTAAGGTATGTAAATATTGAGTACCAGTATATTAATATTACACGCATGCACAAAGTTAGTGTTGGAGTAATGTTGTACAGCAGCTCGTTGTCAAAATGAAACGCTAGTCAGTTTAATTCAAATTTCATTAAATAGGCCTAGTTTAAATAAATTAATAAACTAATGGTAAGCCAGGAACATATTCTGTTATAAATCCTTGTTATTATTTGTGCATCTTTTACGTGAATAAATGAGTAAATATTCGACAATATGTTTATAGTATAAGTAAACATGTCCATTCGCCGTAGGTCTATCTCGCATTTCAGTTTAATGTTTGTTTACACAGTTTGTTCCTGTAATTGTCTTCCCTTGGGATAAATGTGTACATTGTTATTGTTAGTCTTTAATCAAATTTATTTCATCTAGTAATTACTTGTGTATTAAATAGTTTTATGGATAGTATCTACTTATACAATAATGTAAAAAAAGTGACAGAGATTAGTCATAACAAAACGGGAAAATATACCAGTAAAGTCTTGGTTTTTCTGAACCGACGCATGCGACGTGCGAGGTGCGAGGCTCGTCTCGCACAAACCCGGATTACACGAGAGATAGTGAGTGGTTTCTATAGGCCTAACTGCGAGAGGCGAGGTCTGCGCACCTCGCAGTTATAGAAACCACTCACTATCTACAAGAGAGGTAGTGAGTGAGTGGTTTCTATAACTGCGAGGTGCGCAGACCTCGCATCTCGCAGTTATACAGAGTGTTTCCGACGTTGTGTTACAAACTTTCAGGGATGATGGGGAAGGGCACATGTATCAATTTGAGATAAGGAACCCTAGTCCGGAAATGACCGAGTCGAAAGTTACAAGCAAAAATAGTTGTGTGGAAATTAAATAATTTTATTCCTCAGTACACCTTATTTATGTGTATTTATCTGTACATCTTGCACATACTGTATTCATCTGACGTTGTTTACGTTGTCTACTTACAGTATTCCGTTCAATGCGCTGTCTGAGGGATGGGAACAGGAAACTACACTACAGTAATGCAGATAGCGTAATGTGTAAAGAACATGGTCGGTCCTGATATACACGTCTGTAGCCAGCAGTATATGTGCATAAGTTGCAGTGTCCAGTCGTACAGTCCTAGTGAAATGGAGGAGTACACGAGAGCGGAATAAGTAGACCTGATTTTCGAATACGGATGAGCCAATGGGAACAGTAGACAAGTTCACAGATTGTATCGGGTACAAGTACCCATGTAGGAGACATCCGGCCCATACCATCTTTCCACGACTGTTCAAAAGGTTAAGGAAAGGAGGGCACGTGGTGCCAAATTATAATTCCATTTCCACACAACTATTTTTGCTTATAACTTTCGACTCAGTCATTTCCGGACATGGTTCCTCATCTCAAATTGATATATATGCTCTTTGCCATCATCCCTGAAAGTTTGTAACAACACCTCGGAAACACTCTGTAGAAACCACTATCTCTAGTATAGTCCGAATTTGTGCGAGGCGGGCCTCGCGGCAAAGTCATCGTGAACACATTAGATTATTCAGACTGTTATTAAAAACATAAAAAAGAAAACGAACTCGTAAGTAAGGTAAGGATAAACTCTAAAAATAAGTATAGTAAGGAATGAAAGATTAATTCTGAAACGAATTTCTGAAGATCCAAAAGTGAGAAAATTGCCTATAAAAATTGATCAATATTTACATTTAAATGAGAATTTTGAAACAGTTTTAAAATCACTTAATAAACATGAGTGTGAAAGAAACATGAGTAGAAAGAAGCTCTTCATTTGTAAAAAAAAAATGAATAAATACATAAAATAAAAGAGAAATGTAACAGTTGGAATGGAATTCGCAGAAAAAAATCTAAGTGAATTTTGAATTCTGGGAATAACTTTTATTTGCTGATGAAAGAATATATAAATTATTTGGTTAGATGAACGTAATTTTATATGGTGGAAACCAGGGAAAGGTTTCTGCAGAGACATCTCCGTCCAATTATACAAATGTTAAAATCGGTGTTGATAGTATGGTTTTATGTGGATGCATGGCAGTGCGATGCGAAATCTTCATTTCATCGAAGATATCATTAATAAAGATTAAACAAGTCCATGCAAATATTCTTAGAGGTAATTTTAACACCAATATTTAGAAACTCGGGTCAAAGACAAAATTTCAGTTTACTAGGACAACGACTTTATAGTTGGTACACGAAAAAACTGGTAGAATCCATTCCTGATTGCCTCAGAGAAGTGACGGAAAATATCCAATTATCTACAAGATATGTAAATACATATGAATATACAATTCCCTAATTGTTATTCTCAATTCAGAGGACATTTATTTTTTTATCAGATTCAATTTTTTTTCTATCAACATGGAATACGATTTTTTGCTTATTTCAGTGTACTTATCAAAATAAAAATATTTTCGTTATTAAAATCCAGAACAGAAAACCTATATATTTATCGCAATTTTTCTCAAGCGTTTAAATATCTACTGTAATTAATTTTGCACAAGTTAATGTAAAATAGTTATGTGTATATTTCAATCATTTGTAATATTTTACCGTTTAAGAAAGAGACATTCAGAAGTGACTGAGAAAATTAATCTCTTTCATTCCAACTATTTAAATCTTGTTTCAGTGGTTTGCCGACACGTATCAAAATCTTTTACAACCGAGCGGAAATTCTGTAGTAATGAAGTGCGCTACACAAATAATTTACAAATTTTCTGTTTGTTTTATGTGTGTATTAGGTACATGTATGTGTACAAATTATTAATTCATCAAATTAATATGAAGTTCAATTTAATATGAAACTCACACATGTACGCAAGGTCCTCCAATTTCAGAATTATTTGTCATACTAAAATAGTAGGCTTTGACGAATATACCATACCTCAAAGTGATATATAACACATATCTAATTAATTTAGACAGCGGTTTCCTACTACATTCAATGTTTTCTTTCCACAGCTGTGTTCATTGTACGTACTTGTTAATTTTATATGCAAAGCGTAATTGTAATTCATATGCAGTGGCACTTTCGTGTTATTAGTTAAGATCTGCCTCTCCATTTGATTACACAAAATCGTGGCCTAACAGTTTTCTTAATGGCGTCTATAGCTAAAGTTCTAGGACGCTAGCCTTCCATCCAGGCGCCCTGGATTCGATCTCTGGTCAGGTCTGGGTAGAAATTGTGGCGAATAAAAGATACGTTTCAGATAGTTTTTTCTCGGGGTACTCCCGCTTTCCTCTTTCATTACAACAATACACTTCATTTCCCCCCTCACTCACCTATCATCTGTAATAGTAAAAATAGGCTGGGAGGATGTCTGGGAGTAGTAAGGATTTCTGATGCTGGTCTAGGTTCTAATGACTTGGGGCTCCGGGCTCTGACAAGCAAACATTCTGATGGGGACAGATAAAAAAGTTAAATTTTTTTCTTCCGCCATATTAATAATGTCAAAAGAAGTGCTTATACAAATTTTGGCCACTCAACCGCAATTACGAGACCGTCCAGAAAGTGATTTTCCCTGGGGACGTTTACAGAAAAAAGAAAAATCTCATGGAAAGATTTATTGAAACAGATACAGCAATTGTTTCGCTATTTGTCAACATATCCCCCCACTGGAATTGAAACATTTGTCATGCCATGGGATCAATTTTTGTATCCTTGTGTCGCAGATATCAGCCGCCTGGGATCGGAACCATGACAGCCGTCTGCACTTCTCTGTCGATCCCATGATATGACAAATGTCTCAATTCCGGTGGGGAATATGTTGGAAAATAGCTCAACAATTGCTGTGTCTGTTCCTATACATTTTTCCAATGAAACTGTGTTTTCATTCTGCTAATGGCCCCTGACGAACTTATTTTTTACGGCCCTCGTAATTGCGGTCGAGTGGCCAAAATTTGCATAAGCATTTATTTTGACATTATTAACATGGTGAAATAAAAAAAAATAACTTTTTGATCTGCTCCTATCAGAATGTTTGCTTGTGAGTTCGGGCTCGTCAGTAGATGATGGGAACATTACCTGCAGGGCCCAGTAAGGATGGAACACCTGTCAGCTTCGGATTCACGGGCCAACAGTCGGACTTAGACAATCATCGCCTAAACGGTATAAGTGCAAGGATCCAACACGGAACGAGCCTTCGTGAAATCGATCAATCATCAGTTTGCTTCAATCCTTCTATCTTGTCTCACTAATCATTATTTAATTACATCAAGGCCAATCGTTTTATTAATACAGATAAATTATATGATGAAGGATGAGTGGAACAGAGAAAAATTCTCTCCGGCACCGGGATTTGAACCCGGGTTTTCAGCTCTACGTGCTGACGCTCTATCCACTAAGTCACACCGGATTCCCGGAAAAATAATAAATTATAATTTTACTTTCTACTTATAAATTATAATTTTACTTTTCGGTAAAATGAAATACTATTTCGTCACGATGATTTAAGGCAAATGTACAGAAAATCTTCACACTGAAAGGCAGCATTAGACATTTAGAATTTGCAAAACACGCGCCATGTCTAAAAGCAACATGCTTTCAACAATTAAAATTCTCAATGCTCAAATTGCAAAGTATTCTTTTGACAGTAATTTGACACACTCGAATGAAAGGATTGAAATTATTTCAGATGAAACAGTTTACAATCCCTCAGATCGATATACAGTTTCTGTTTCCCTTTACAATTTTTCCGGCTTGTTCATTCCGAGATTGGATTGTCATTTGTTTTAGAGGTGACCACATTTCCGTTTATTATACGTAAGAGTGGCATAAGATTAGAAATGTGACAAAAGCTAATGCGATAAACTCTTTATGGGACTCGTTCACATAACCAATCTATTACTACAGTTTTGCATGGAATTTTGAATCTCTTTCCTTCTGAATCGTACTGACCTGATCAACTTTCCAAACCAATGGAGCGAAAAATTGTACGGAGTTCCGATAAGGTCCATCGTCTTTTATGGCCACTACCTGCGATTGGATGTGTCTCAATCCTTTCCTTTAAAGTCTGATACAAGTTGAAGACTTGTCAAAGGCACAACTTCGCGAAACTCAAATTTTCACTTTCCAATTTAATTTATTGAAGAAGTTTGTATCCATACCTTTTAAACACTTATGCACAGACTGACCTATTCGTTATGCAGTAGGCTATATTCCTTCCAATGAATCAACAATCTGCTTCAGATCTAAATTACATAAAGTCCATATTTAACTTATTCGCTCATCGTCGTCGTCGTCGTCATCATCAAGGATTTTGACTACCGATACTATGTTGATCCGATCCGACTCCATTAAAAACTGTCATTCATTCGTCGTCTAGGGCGTCCAATTTGTCTGCGTCGTTTAGGGCGATAGGTTTCTGTGAGTCTTGCATGCCCTGTGGAGTTCATTTTGGATAGGTGGTATTTCCAACGCTGACTGTAACGTTTAATGATCTCATTTAATTCTTTAACGCCTAATTTTGCTCTGATTTATTTATAATGTTTTTTGACCAGTAATTTAAAATTTTCCACTCCTCGTAGGAATCACATTTGTGCTGATTCAATTAAATTGTTCATTTATCTTCTTATTCAATTATATATTTTCCACACACAACGATTTATATTGCTCATACGTGATAACGAGAATAATTTTTACATTTTTGTATATTGCATTATTATATAATCGAACGCCTTTGTACAATCAACAAATGCAATGTTCGTAATCTGTATCCCCAATTATTTTTTCTTGAAAGTTTGTTTATTTAGTTGCCTGATTAATTAACGAATAAATTGTACTTATTATTCGTAGTGTAACGATAGACGAACTGCTAGAACATCGGCTTTTCTCGTAGAAGAGACAGATTCAGATCCCGAAAAATTGAAGTGGAATTTGTGATGAATAAGATTTTTAAAATGTTTCTTCCTCAACCACCATCCAATCATTCTCTGCTAGGCATAGCATTATATTGTATGAGAAGTTTCGGACATCCGCTCTCATTTGTGCACGAATCTTACGATCTACGAAAGACGCAGCAATTACCAGATTTTCGCACATTTTTTTTTTACGAATTTCTGTTAATTGTGTCAAGAGAGTTAAAATAGTTACAGACATGAAAGAGACTTGTTCTGTTACAGGAATAATCCCTTTCATACCTATAACAATAACAAAAAATTATTTTAACTTGACTTAATTAGCAGAAATTCGTGAAAAAAAATCATTAGCGAAAATCGAGTGTCCCTACCAATAGGTGAGTGACTTACATAGACCTTGTCCAATGGAGCTATCACTAGGTCATTTTTTTTTTCATTTCATTTTCTTAATAATAAACTAATGCCAAACATACAAAATCAAACAATAAAAAGTTACAAAAGATGTCAATATAGCCGCCAATAGCACAAACTCAAACTTCATGTTGGCGAAGTCAATTGGTTGTCAGGCGTTGCCACTTTACGTCATCTTCTTTCATGGTGCCACGGGCTGCTAGAATGCGCTACTCAAGCTCTTCGATGGAGTCAACTTCACTGGCGTGTACTAGCTGTTTCATGTAACCCCAGTAATGAAAGTCTGGAGGGTTCAAATATGAGTTGCTTGTTGGCCATCCCACAAGACGGTCCAGCCACATACACTTCGCAGGATATTGGTGATCAAGAAAATCCCGCACTGAGCGAGAGACTTGGGAATGGGCGCCATCGTGAAGACACCACATGTCGCGTCTGTATGCAGTGCAATATCTTCCGATAACTCCTGCACATTACCTTGAAGCAATTGTAGATGCAAACGATCTACCAATCTGAGAGCCAACACTTAACGACCAATAGTGTTTTCACCTAATATTCCAGACCATAAATTGAGGGAAAATCTTTTCTAAAATAGTTTTCGCAGTTTTGAGGATTTTCGCTACCCCAAGTGTGGAGTTGTGGAGCCGCGTATGTGGCTCAACGCTAGTGCTCTGGTCTTCCATTTAAGCGTGCCGAGTTCTGTCCTCGGTCGAGTAGTGATGGAAAGTATGATTAACACAGTGTAAGTTATGGAGTGTTTTCCTAGAGGGTATTCTCATCGTCTTCTTTCATTCCACCAAACCTCTCCGCTTCCTCATTACGAGTACATCTACCATCTGCAATAGTTGAAAATATGCTGAGCGAAGTCTTGGGTGTTACTGCTAGTTAAGGACAGCGTTGTTCACAAAAACACTTCCGTTTTTAAAATCAGAACATCGTGTCACTACTTGTGGATTACTTTGCAAAGAAGTAGTAAGCTATTACTCATTATGAAAATATTAGGCAAGGCAAATAATTATTTTGAATTCGGTTCGAGTAGCAGTTCAAACGATACTAGATTCTCTTACGTCGTATGTAGGCTTGATTTCGGGCGACGATAACAAAATGTTTTCTTTGTTATAACTTTTGAAAATCTATTCTTATAAATATTATCAAGGATTCTCTTTAAATACTACATCATCATCTCTATTTCAATTAATCCACTTATATTATTTGCCTTCAACAATTAAAGCGTCGGCTGGAACAACGTTATAAGTTACATTTGGTAAAATTTACAGGAGCTGCAAAAATGTGTACACGTACAACGTTGTTGCTATAGGGTAGCAAACTTTTGAGTGGACAAATTTCACGTACTGCATTGATGGACAGTTGCAAGCCAAGGAGTATAGTAAGGTAACATGACATACAACATTATTACACGGAAATACGCCAAATGAAAATTGTGTAACTTACAACGTTGTTCCAGCCGACGCACAGTGGTCCAGAATGCAAATTTAGCGGGACAAACTAATAACTTTTCAGCTACCAAACAGATTTTTATGAAATTTTACACAGTAGTTGCAGGTAGCATATATGTTTTGTATACCAGTTCTCGTTACGTTGGTATAAGGGGAACTACCCCTTATATGGGGGTGCAATTAGACAAAATTAGTAACTTTTCTCCCATCTCAATGAGTTTTATGAAATTTTACACAGTGGTTACAAGTAGCATATATGTTTTATATACAAACTCTGATTACGTTGGTATAAGGGAAACTACCCCTTATAAGGGGCGCAATTAGACAAAATTAGTAACTTTTCTCCTATCTATCATATTTTTATGAAATTTTACACAGTAGTTACGGGTAGCATATATGTTTTGTACACAAGCTCTCATTACGCTGCTCTAAGGGGAACTACCCCTTATAGGGGGCGCAATTAGACAAAATTAGTAACTTTTCTCTTATCTAACATATGTTTATGAAATTATACACAGCAGTTACGGTAGCATATATGTTTTGTATACAAGCTCTCATTACGTTGGTATAAAGGGAACTACCCCTTATAGGGGGCGCAATTAGACAAAATTAGTAACTTTTCTCCTATTTAACATATTTTTATGACTTTTACACAGCAGTTACAGGTAGCATGTATGTTTTGCATACAAGCTGTCATTACGTTGGTCTAAGTGGAACTACCCCTTATAGGGGGGCGCAATTAGACAAAATTAGTAACTTTTCTCCTATCTAACAGATATTTATGAAATTTTACACAGTAGTTACACATAGTACATTTGTTTTGTGTACAAACTCTGATTATGTTGAAATAAGAGGAACTGCCCCATACAGGGGGATGCATTTAAACAAAATTAGTAACTTTTCTTCTGTCTAACAGATTTTCATGAAAATTTATACAGTAGTTACAGGTAGTAAACTTGTTTTGTATACAAGCTCTAATTCTCTGGATTGTTTTTGTTTCGACCTCATACTTGCTATAATGGAAAAGCTTTCTTAGGCAGCCACGATTTTTTCCAAGGGTAAGTTTTCTCTAAATTTTCATTACTATCACGATGAGAACCTAATTTAATAAGTAGTTCGCTAAGACAATGTTCATTTCATTAAAAAGAAAACTCATATTCTTTATCCTCTTGCTCTCCAACGATAAATTATCTTATGGGAAAAATGTATCATTTTAGGTAACGTTGCACTTTTTGGGCACTCGGGAAGCTTATTTGATACATAATTAACAAGCTGCCACCTTGAATTCCTTAAATTTTACTTCGGAAGCACATTCATTTCACAGATATTTAAATAACTGTAATCGAGAAAAATTGCACTCCTACACCTGGAAAGAAGAGTGCGCATAATTTATTACTTCCGCAAATCTGCGCACCTTAAGACTGCATTTAAAATAGAGTTAAATACTCGAGGAAGTGAAAAAAAATCATTTTGGGACGGAACAAAGGTTTTTTTTTTCTCTACCTTAGTCAAGTCTGCACTCAATGGTTACATTTATATTTTGTCCCGTGTCCATTCATGCTAATTTTACATGCTATAATAACATTAAATGTAACAAAAACAAACAGTGTTACATACCTAAAGAACTACTTGACATGTCGATACCAAATATGAATGGAATCGACCACTTACAACAGAGTTACAGCACAAAGAAAACGGTAGACTCGCGGCACTTGCTGAGTAAGAATGCTGGGTGGCGAAATGTGGCAGGTTACCGGCTTCTTATCTCGCTATGCAGTCACCTCCGCTGATTAAGATTATCAATTGAGTGTTTCTCAGTTATATAGGAAAAATAATTTAAGAGTTTTATTTCTCTTTTTTACATGCCATTTTTCTACTTTTGTCCTCCTAAATATGGATTCTGGACCACTGTTTGACGTAATAATTTCTTAGAAAAGAGGGAAATTTTACTGCAAATCTCCTCTTCCTTAATTTGAGGAACTCTCGATGTTATGAAGTGCACCACTTGCTTCTTTACATCGGTAGTATTTGCTCGAGAAAGAAGACTTCCGTTGAAAAGGAATTCGAACATGTCCATTCGGTCACTATCTGACTCATGCCTGGCAACGTAAAACATAAAAAATAGTTACCTTCCGCAGACCCACGCACATTAAGAGGGGTCTTATTACATAGATAAGGGTGTAATGAAGAATATTAAACAATTTTTAGCCCGAAAGAAAGGGGTTATTTTTTTTCCATCCTGTTGAATTTAGTTCTAAACTCGCTGAGACGCATTTTATCTCTTAATCCAAAAATGAATTGTATTATAGTGATAGAATTAAAAGATATTGACAAAAAATAGTACATAATTTACCTGAAGGACCAGCAGCCATGATGACACTAAAATATTCACAATATACTACAGTAAGCACTTGCTATAAGAAAACGAAAAACCATCTGAAAGCGCTGACAATCAGCGACTGACGGCTGTGTATATTTTGCTCCGTTTAACGGCGTTGTTATTGGTCTCTTATCTCCGCTGATTCTATTAAAAGGTACGTAGAAGAGCTACGCAACTATCTGGCTATATTTCTACGTCAGTGTTTTACAATTTGAGCAGGTTGAATTTTAGGGCAAATGTCCCCGTAAAAGTGAGAAATAGACCACTGTGCGACGCTTCAATTAGCTTTCTTTTTTCTATAATATTTCAAATCACATTATAATGTAAATGTTTACTGTATTCAGGACCCTTGTGGTCACTCAAATTCTTTGAGCTGATGTCTTTAATGAATAAATAAAAAAATAAATTAATAATGACGTAGTTAACCCTTAACTTGGCAAAGCTTCAGTTCTCACGCTAGTTTATTACATCTTGTCGGACCGTAAAGAAAACAATTATCGCAATGTTCATATTTTTATACAGTATGTTGTACAATATTATAGTATTGTGAAATTTTAATTTTCCTACTAATTTTTTTTATCGTTCTATTAAAATTATAGCATATAGCCTATTGACCTGTTGTATCCTATAGGATACATTGTCAATTTAAGGGTTAAAATGCTCAGAGCATGGACTGACCACCCATCACTTCTGCATTCCGCCTGTGGTTTTTCGTGACTTTCGTAAGGCGCTGAGACAAATGTTATAAGCTCTGAAAGAAATGGGCTGTGAAGCTACATCTCCACCTCCACACAAATTCCAACTTTTCCAAATCAAAGCCTTCTAAAATTGGAGCACTGTCTTTCGTACAGCAAGAGGACTTAGATCTCTTCTCTTGCGAGAACTGTGGCGTTCACTCTCCCACTCGTTGCTCAGGAGATCTTGCTCTAGTTGCTGTGCTTCTCCTCCATCATGTAGTAGGTACTACGTTCTTTACATTTTCGGCTTTCCCTTTCAAAATTCTGTATTGTTTTTTCATAGGGAACAGCGAAAATCAAGTGAGACAAGTGGCAAACAGGTTTGGAGCTCACATAGCCACTTCCTCTCAATCCAATTTCCCTTAAAAGGAGGAGTTTTCTCGTACCTTTTAAATTGTTTCTCCTTCCATTTCCCTCATGCATCATTCATTTATCTCTTAAATGTCCGAAGCAATAGCTGCTGTCGTTTACGATCTGCCTTTACAATCTCAATAACTTCATTTCGTATGTTTTGTTATTTCTTATTTTTATTACACTTCGGCTTAGTTTTGTATTACTTTACAAAAAATGTTGATGTTTATAAATTTTTATTCCAGGAGGTCCTTTTGATTCTTTTCTGTTATTTTAATTTCGTGTTTTTTTTTATTTTTAACATGATAATATGTATCCAAATATGTTTCTTTTCTGATTTATTACACAATTTTATTATCCAATATAGATTTCAGCTCTAACACTGTATGCTGTGATATTTCCATGTTGCAGTCAATTAGTCAATATAAACTACAGGCAACGTTTTTTTACGACCGGCAGCTATAGGTAGTTACTGTATTTGCGTTGTGACAAAAGACTGCCGCTGTCAAGCCAGGTGTCCGAGGCTTGTATATTGTTGTTAAAACAGGCAGAAAAAGCCTATCGCAACTTGTTTCTTGATATGACAGTCACATAGGTTATCGGCTTCATGCACCATGCCACAGAATTAAACTCAACGCAGAAAATTGATAAAATCCTCAGAGGCAGGACATCGTTTGTTCGTTAAAGCCGAGCTACTCGACTACTCTCTTGCGTGTCTGGGATCGTTGTGGGAGCAGGGGTTCAACTAGAGATGGGAGATAGTCACTTACGATAGTTTCGACAGTACTATCGATTGTTGTTCCTACTATCGATAGTCCTTACATTTTTTTAATTAATTATAAACTGAATGTATATTTGAATTTATGTCTAAACGCGTATTGAACTAAATTACGAGTAATTTAATAATATATACTGAATTGAATCTGAATTACAAACTAATAACACACTATTATAATCTGTCCTTAAAGTCTCAACATTAGCCATCATTACGTTTGTTTCTTTTTAACATGTGACCATTGCTCCAAGGATAATATACTTTTCCATTAAGTAAAATAAGCATCTCCACTTTGTTGGGATACATTGATTAGTTTTCATTGATTAGTTTTCAGTTTTGGGTAACAGTCTTTCCGAAGGAACTGAATATCCCAGTGAATACAGATAATTTCTGAACAAATTACTGACATGCAAACATTCTCATGGGGGCAGATAAAAAAATAATTTTTTTCTTCCACCATGTTAATAATGTCAAAACAAGTGATTATACAAATTTTGGCCACTCCACCGCAATTAGGAGGCCGTCCAGAAAGTGATGTTCCTTGGGCCCCGTTTACTAAAAAAAACACAATTTCATGGTAAGATTTATTGAAACAGATACAGCAATTGTTGCGCTATTTTTCAACATATTCCCCACTGGAACTGAGACACCTGTCATACCATAGGATCTCGTATTTGTATCCTTGTGTCGTGTTGTACCTCTCTGTTGATCCCACGGTATGACAAATGTCTCAATTCTACAGTCTATACCAGACGTCTTTGGAGCAGACCATAACAAGGATCTCGATGCATCTCATGTTGTCGCTGCGCTCCCATTGGTTGGTGAGTCATTACTTAACTGAGAGCGTTGTAGACACTAGCGCGTGCATATCCTGGTTACGAGACGGTATTCAGAGACGCGTCCACTTCTACAGTTCTATTTTGTCTAGCATCTGCGTGGTGTCAGACGACAGCAGTACAACTAGCAATTGATGCAAGAATGTATATGTTCAAAGACGCATTACTTTAATTTTCACTTTTCGTTATATGAACGTAGTCGATCACTTAATTCATACACAGACATTTAGTAACGTGTGAACCGCGCTCTTTTGCATTTCGTTCTGTTGTTTACATCTGCTCCAAAGACATCTAGTACAGAATGTAGTGGGGAATATGTTGAAAAATAGCGCAACAATTGCTGTATTTGTTCTAATAAATCTTTCCATGAAATTGTGCTTTTTTCTGTGAATGGCACAAGGGAAAATCACTTTCTGGACGCCGTCGTAATTGTGGTGGAGTGGCCAAAATTTGTATAAGCACTTGTTTTGACATTATTAACATGGTGAAAGAAAAGAAATTAACTTTTTTATCTGTCCCCATGAGAATGTTTGCTTGTTAGTTGTGGGCGAATGGTGTATAATAAAAGAAACGGATAAGTGGAAACAAAATACTGGATTTGCTTAGTTAAATATGAAAAATAATGAATGCGTGCCTGAAATTTGCGTAGTAGTTAAATAGGAATTTAATGTAAAAATAATGAATGCGTGCCTGAAATTTGCGTAGTAGTTAAATAGGAATTTAATGTAAAAATTGTACTCGATAGTAAGGTTGAGTTTATGAATTATAATTGAGGATAACTATTATCCATAATTTTGTAGATTAATGAGGTCATAAAAACTGGTTCCAGCCATTCAGAAAGAGACAATCCAATTGAATTGAATTAAAAGAGAGGGGAAATTGGAGGAGAAATTTAAAAGAAATGCGAAAAGCGTCCTTGAAAATGGAGTTTGTGGCTGAGAGGAACTGAGTATGCGAGCTCCAAGCCTGTTGGCCACTTGTCTCACTCCAGATTACGCTGCTCCATTGAAGGAGCTATAGAAAATTTTGAAGGGGAAAGACGAAAGTGGACTTAACCTCGTAAGTACCAAATACGGGGGGAGGGGGATGCGCTGAGAAGCACGACTATGGGACTGAAAAAAAAATGGCGGTAGGTGTAATCCTACACATTGAAAGAAACTTTGTCCTTTCGCAGTGGAAGTGGAGTTGAGGAAACTCGCTCGTGTAACAGGTGTGAGGTTCGATAGCTAAGGCAAGGCAAGGCCGCCGGAAGAAACGTCGCGAATTCTAAGTCTGCAAATTGAAAGGTACTCTGTCCTTTCGAAATACGAGTAGAGACGAGTAACCTCGCTCATGTAACGGGTACTTTATGGAAGTTGAGCCAGGTCATTTATGTAGACAATTTAATTCGAAAATTTTCGGGAACTTTATAGGGAAAAGCATGTAGGTCCGTGGCTCATTTCTTTTAAGGCTCATCCCGACATTTGTCTTAGTGCTTTAGGAAAACCACGGAGCCCACACCTGTGGAGTAACGGCTAGCGCGTCTGGCCGCGAAACCAGGTGACCCGGGTTCGATTCTCGGTCGGGGCAATTTACCTGGTTGAGATTTTTTCCGGGGTTTTCCCTCAACCCAATATGAGCAAATGCTGGGTAACTTTCGGTTCTGGACCCCAGACTCATTTCACCGGCATTATCACCGTCATCTCATTAAGACACTAAATAACCTAAGATGTTGATAAAGCGTCGTAAAATAACCTACTAAAGAAATAATAAAAAAAAACACGGAATACCTTAGGCAAGATAAGTTGTCTCAATTTAAGAAACTAGCCAATTGGTTCTTTGGGAGGGATTCTATTGAATCTATGACTTGAGTCCGGATGTGTTGTCTCAAAGTAGAGACCAGCCTGGTCACTCAATTAGGAAGCGATCGGTGAGAGGTGAACGAATTATCCATTGTCTCTACTCTCATGTATAAAGGGACTGTATCCTTCCAGGGCCTATTCTGCCATCTACGCTTTCATTCTACCCACGACTGCAAAGTGAAGAATCGTGTGAGTTGTTCGCTTACGATTGAAAAGAATACTTGGAAACATATACTGGGACGAGTTCTGAACAAACCGTGAATGAATCATTACAAAGATTCGTAATGTCTGATTGAATCGATGAAAAAGAATCGTGTTGCCCAGCTTCAATTTGAAACCCTTATAATATTATTGATGATCTTCCGTTTTTCGATACTATCGATAGTCACCAGTTTCGATAGTTCCGATAGTTGAAGTCATACTATCGACTGTCGCCCATCACTAGGTTCAACTACACAACAAAGCACAAATCTGAGTATATCTTTAATAAGCGCTCAAGTTGGACATCTGTCGTTGATGTAGACATGTCCAGCTTATAGGACTGATCATGATACAGAGCAGAATTTATCCAACATAGCTGACAGTAATACGGAAGAGATATTTTCGGTTGAAATGTGAACAAAAGGATTAAGCAATACAATACTGCTCGCTATAAATTCACTACTTAAAACATACTCTTTTTCTTTTTATTCCTTCTCGTAACATTATAGTAAGGGACACAAGAATGTGGGTCTGAAAGTCAGGGGTAGCCAGTGAGAAGTTACCCAGATGAGATGATGTTCCGTCTCTTTTTCCTCTACTGTAACAGGCGCATGTGTACTCTTGAAAGTAAACCAGTGCTAAAGTGGAAATTATTAATGTGCACTTTCTTCATTAAAAGTGTGTTTTTTTGTCTCTTCCGTTATGAAAGTTACTTAAGTATATAGCCTAGTTTCAGGAATAATTAAGCTTCATTTATGCGGTTCAATTTTCCATGCGCGTACGCATACAATCTGGAAAGAATATTGAAAGAATCAAGTTAAAAACGCACATTCAATTAAGATGCATGCAGATTTTCTGTCTACATGATGCGCTTTGTTGAATGCCATTTTCACTACTACATATTAATTAAAAAATATTAAATATTAATCCAATGCTTAGGACTACTTGATTCTCAAAATTGTGATTAAACACTTCACAGGCACTCATATTTGCGATAATCTTTAATAAAGCTAATAGTACTTGCCGCCATTTTCAGTTTAAAAGGTCCACCATCACCAAACAAAACACTTTGAAATGGGTATCAAAAGAATTCTTCCCATCAAAAACTAAAAACTGGTACCGTCGCGAGGTAACAAATCTGGCTGAAAGTTAACGCAGGACTACAGAATCTAATGACTTTTATTACCTACTGACATGAGCCTGTCACATTTAAGCACACTTAAAATGCCATCGACCTGGGCCGGGATCGAACCCGCAACCTCGGACATAGAAGGCCAGCGCTATACCAACTGAGCCAACCAGGACGACCCTATTGTGCATGTTTGTCGTTTTGGTTCATTGACATTGAGAGTTGCGCTCCTACCTTTCATTCGGTAGAGATATAGTCCAAGCACACAACTTGACAGTTTCGGTACTAAATTCTTAGCTCTTTTAGTGTCTATTTTATTATGCTATTATTATTATTATGATTATTATTATTATTATTATTATTATTATTATTATTATTATGAGACAGTATCAAAATCAGAAGGGATCTTTCAGTCCACCATGATGATGATGATGATGATGATTTATTATTATTATTATTATTATTATTATTATTATTATTATTATTATTATTATTATTAGGAATAATTCGATCAATTACTTATTCTTTTTCAACACCTGACTCTCTTTTAATACTATACTATACTATACATTAGTGAGATCGAAACTCGAATATGCATCTGTAGTTTGGAACTCTGTTACTAGTTCTGATTCAGCAAAACTGGAAAATATTCAAAGGAAATTTATTTCATTATGTTCTTACCGAGTCCTGCTTAATAACCCTGAGTAGGCTATAACTATGATAAAAAATGCGAGCACTTTGAATGTCAAAGCCTGTATGCCAGACGTCATGATCTCGATTACTTATTCTTATGTAAGGTCCTTAAAGGTGACATTAATTGTCAATCTTTCTTAAACAGTGTCAGCCTTCGTATTCCTATGAAGGACATGAGACATCACAAACTCTTTTATATTAGAAATTCTAAATCTTCCTCCCCGGTCTCCAGATGTATTAAACATGCTAACTTTCATGTAGGCGGTTTCGATCCAATTAATGTATAGAAGTATTAGAACATGGTAATGTCTTTGATAATATTAATTGCATTATCTTTCTACACATTTTGGTAATACTTTTGTATTACCAAAATTTGTAAAATATAATAGTATTAATTCTTGTAAACTAATCATTGTAATCTATGTTCTTTATTTTGTTATCTCTATTATGTAATGTGTACCATAGTTGTTCATTTTATTGCATTATTTGTATCACTGTGCTGAACTTTTATTGGCCTATGGCTGTTGTCCAGCACATATAAATAAATAAATAAATAAATAAATAAATTATTATTATTATTATTATTATTATTATTATTATTATTATTATTATTATTATATCCATATTTTGTAACACAAAATAAGGTAGACAATTAATAAGAATTGAATAAAATGAAGAAATGTCTTAAATTTAAGGGGCCTTTCAAATGAGAGGTCTCGTCGCTACTCTTCCAAAGTCTACTTAGTCGTTTACTTGTCGCTTGTCCTATGTATACAAGCATTCATACCATCTCCACGCCTCTCACTCGAATCTCAAACAGAACGGGCTGCCCTCTGCATCAGTCCCCTTGTGTCAAGTAGCAGTTTCGATCATTTCTCATGAATTGTCTGTTTACACACACTGTCACTGAATATCAAGCTGAACGCTGAATGCCGGCAAGATTGTATCGCTCGGCTAATGCTTTGCTCGCTCCTCTTGAACAGAAGAGCATCAAGGGCGAGAAGTTAAAACTGCACGCATGTAAACTCAGCATGCAAATTGCACGTAACGCGCATTCTACACCCCTGCATGTGACGAGAACAAACTGCGTCCCGCTGATCGATGTGCACCATTACGCGGAGAAGTGGTTCAGCCTTATACAAAATCATCGAACTCGTCGGCAGTTGACAGACTGATGAAGTACGCGACAGGCATACTCCCGGCAGGTGTTACACAAGCATCATCACATTGGTTGATACGAGCAATCCTGTCAAACTTGTAAACGTCATGCCCGTGCGAAGTGCACTGTAAAATTGGTGTCACCATATTTTATATTGCTGATAACTGTATTCATTTTATTTCATTTGACAATCTACCATGGAGGGCTATTTAAATACGATCCACAGACAACAGCTCAGTGTACTTATATCATAAATGTCGATACGAGCAACAATAACTCAATGATACGCATGATTCCCATGTACATGCAAGGAGCAATGAGGCTATTCAATAGCTACAGAGTGTATCTAAATTCAATACTGAAACTTCTAGAGGTGATACAAGAGACCAAAGCAAACTTTTTTTGTTAAATGACCATGGGTCGGAAACCAATTACTGAATTACAAAACCAGAAAATGTACTGTATTGTAAAGAATAAAGCATGCAGTTGTAACGTTACTTATGATACTAATTCCTCAAGACCATTTCAGTTTGTAATCATTAACAAAAACTGATCAAAAGTGTTGCCTCCTGCGTCAATGAAAACTCTGCAACGAGGTGTCATTGCCTGTCGTACACGTTCAAACCTCCAGGTACGTTCTGTAGAGCGTCAACAGCTGCAAGCGCCCGAGCGACGAGCTCTTCATTCGATTCAATTTGAGTCTCGTACACCGGGCTACATCCCACACACAAAAATCAAATGGGATGAGGTCAGGAAAACGAGCAGGCCATCCAATGGGTCCACCACGGCCTATCCACTTGTCATTTATGTTTGGGGACACTTAAAGATTCTGTGTACCAGACTCCAATTGAATCGAAGGAAGAGTTCGTCGCTCGGGTGCTTGTTATTCTGAGCAGTGAAACTACACAAATCTACACAATCTGAACTATTGCATGACATCTGAAACAGAAAATCGATAATTTTGGACATATCACGTTCTTCTCCTGTGCTCTTCATTTGTAAGGCTTGTTATTCGTAACATTCCAACAGCTATATTTTCACATCCACTGAGAATTGGAAACATGTTTATATGTTTTTTTTTTTTTTTTTTTACTCAGAATAGTCCATACTATTGCTCCTAAAATACCAGCCTGTATATCACCAAAAATCGTTGTGGGAGCCACTGAGTCTTGAAATGGGGAAATGTTTGGGAGTAGGCCTAATCATAATAATGGTCATGCCACCTATTTCAAGTGCAGTGTTTGTTTCCAGTCGCTGCATTGTACAAATGGTTGTTTAAGAGGGAAAATTCAATTATTATCTCAGAGCCGACGGATTTTCGATAGTTCCCTTCGGTAATACAAAAAGAAGTGACAAGGGATTCAAAAGGCCCCTGTAATTGCGTGAAACGTTTATGCTCTCTTTTAAGTATCATTGTTATATTTATATTTTTAAGGATTTGGTACTTAATTATGTGACCGGCATGAAAGACGTCCTAATCACCGCAGAAAGCCTGAAGTGGAAATGGGGAGGGCACGTGGTAAGGATGGACGCACAGACTGACATTGTGGGATCCCAGGATCGGCAGAAGAAGAGTGGGACGCCAGACAACTAGATGGGCAGATTTCTTCAAGAAGAAGGCAGGAGCACATTGGACGAGCAGTACAAGAGACAGACAGCTATGGAGAAATCTAGAAGCCACCGTCCTCAGTGTATAGTGTGGTGCGAATCTTACAAGTGCAAGTGTTTGTGTACATAGAACACTCCTTAGGATCGGCTCACCTAACGAGTGAAGTCTACTGAGCCAAGCCCTGTCAATCAGGAGGCCCTTGCCCTTACGGGATCTAGTAGACTAAATTTATTTATTTATTTATTATGCGGCTTGTGAATATGATTGAGAGTGAAATGAATTTAATGTAATCTGTGTGTTTTATTATTAATTATAATCTTTTCTTTATTAATTTACTGAATATAGCCTATACCATATAACAGTACAAGCATTTACAGTGGAATTATTGCGTTCCATCCGTATGATCTCTTTGTGGGCAAGTGACGTGAGAATGGTTCGAGTAACTCATTGTCCCTTGTACCGTATAGTGGAAGAGAGACCTTATTCTCTTCATTTCATCAGGTAAAATATTATTATTATATTATTATTATATTACTATTATATTATTATTATTATTATTATTATTATTATTATTATTATTATTATTATTATTATTATTGCCGTTCCTAAGCAATCGACGTTAGATGTCAAAATTTTCGTAACATTGTCATTCAAATTTTAACGTGAAATGTTTATGCTCAACCACATTGTTAGGTACCATATTTTATGCATGTATACGGTTAGGTTAGGTTAGATCACGGTGACTACGGGCGGGTTAGGACGACCCTTTGCACGTCGGCCATACATATTGTGCACCCCGAATGTTGTGGGATGAATGAGGATGAAAGTGTACCAGCCCACCGGCCGCATGTGACCCCTCACCCGTTCACCCAATGGCGACCTCCTACCCTCCCCCGCTCTAAATTCATACCGCCAAGGTGACCAAGCAGCACAGGATCTATTCCAAAGTGTCGAAGCGCCCTTGGCTGCTCTTAAGGAATGAATCCTGTCAGAAATATTGCCGAAGGCTGGGAACCCAGGGACGGTTGCGGAGAGGACGCTCCCTCCCGTAAGCATATTGACCTGAATATGTCTATTAAATGAGATGTAGAAGATGAATGATATGAAATCCAAATTCTTTTTCTACACGGGAGGGGAAGGGAAAATGGACCGTGGCAATGAAAATTTTAACTAGACATTTGTCTCAGTAGCTGTAGAAAACCACGGAAAAAACCACATAAGGTTCGTCAGTCCGGAAATCGAAGCACGGATCTCCCGAATGCGAGTCCCATGCGATACGCATGAGCCAACTCGCTGGGTATGTATACAGTTTGTTAAAAACCTTTAAGAACAATTCAAAAGCAAAATCCTTATGTATATCCAGCTGTTGGACAATAGATCTGAAGCTGTCATTATGATGTTTCATGTTTTCATAGACCGAGATGTAATGCTGACCTCACGTTATAATATTGGTGTCTTTTCAGGTCAAAAAGGTCAGAATATGGGTTTAGAATGCAAACTGATATCGGTATTGAAAACCTGCGATAGACAGAATAATCAAATAAAAGTTTGTTTTTTTTTTTTACAAAATCCTGCTCATTTCCCGCAGAGAAAAGGTTAGTAGCAGTTGTTTGGTCAAGTATCTGAAGACAGGTGTGAACCTCCTGACACCAATAAGGCATCACTCATAAGACAACTAAGCTAGGAGATAATGGAGTAGGTTAGTAGCAGTAGCATTTAATGATGATTTCAAATGCATTCAAGTTATTCAGCAACGAAATTCAATATGGGAGGCAAATGGCCGAAAAATGTTGAATGGAATCCTCTAACACATACCTGCACAAACAGCGCTCAACGAGCGCGCGCGCTCCTTCGGAGCGGGAGAGCTGTGTTTACCGCTCGCCGAAAAGGAGAGGAAGATACGTCAGAATGACATAGACTTGATATAAGTAGAGGAGAGGGAAACGACCACTCAGTTATCTAGTGGAGTGCAGTGTGTAGGCCTATTCTCAGTAACTTTTCACGTTGCTTACCTACTGCTATAGTACAGCATGGAGGAATCTAAAAGACGGAACGTAAAATTTAACATTTAACGATTTACAGCTCGAACTTATTGATCTTCAATGTGACCTAAGGGCTAAAGATCGTTTGAATAATAGTACTAGCCTGGTTGAGTTTTACGAGACTAAACATTAGCAATAATATCTACGACTACACAGGCTGGCTATGAAAATGATTGCTATGTTTGGCTCAACATTTATATTTGTGAGCAGCTGTTTTCTATAATCAACTTTAATAAAGGCAGACATCGAACATCTGTAACTGATGTTTCATTACGATCAGTAGGTTACTGTTCCTTTCAGCTGCCAACAGCATAAAACCCCGTTTTGATGTAGGCTACTGTTAATAAAAGTAAAACAAAATGATATTGTACATTTAAGTAGCTATAGAATTTCTATTATTTCTGTAAAATAAATACTTCTTTATTAATTAATAATAGTCCAAGAGAGTTTTGCAAACACTGAACGGGAATTCATTTCATAAGTACTCTTACTAATACTGTATTTCCTTCTGTGTATATTTTGTACGAGATCACCCCTTCTTCCAGTCCACCCTTATACAGAGTGCAGCTAATATCTGCATTCCTCTCATGAGCTGTGAGCCGGCTCGGAGAGCGCAAACCTTGTGCAGGCCTGCTCTAACAGGACAGATTTCTTTCACGTACTGTAAATCTATGACATGGCACCTACAGCTTTACACATATATCTCTCTTGGAGAGAAGATTCAAAGGTCAGCATGGTTAACAGCGGGAAAAAGTTCTCAATTATTATCAACTCTGAAAGAAGCGAAAGGAAGAAAATTCAGTCAGTAATATTTTAATGTGCATGTGGGTGCGAGAACATAGCGGAATGGTGTAACAATACATAGGCCTAAGTTTTATCAGAGCAAGTCTGAAATAAAAGTGATAATCTGTACATAATAGTACGAATAAATCACCACACAAGAATCCTCTGGGACACAGCAGTAGGACAATACAAAACACCAGCTGCAATACTTCGAACTCAATGACAGTTCTTTCTCTCATTCGACTCTAGCAGATAACACAGTTCCACAGCTTTCTGCATCAGAGTGAGAATTGAACAAAAACATTGAAAAACGAGATAAAATCGCAGCGAAACAATTAATGCTCCTCTGGTGGGCCGTTGCAGTCTTGAGCTGTCATTATTACAGCGAGCTCGCACGTCACGCCGATTTATGGCTGCCTGCATATTAATAGCGCCACCCCCTCGCATTTTACAACACGTCGCTTGTTTATGGTAATAGTTGTTTGGGGATTAGGAAAGTCGCCAAAACTTATGAAAGAAACAGGTTACAGTTCTGCATGTCTCGCAGACCGCATAAACACTAGCGAAGGTAGGTTAATTCCATGGGTTTCTGCAATAATAAAATTCGACGATTATAAAACTGTTTATATTATTAATTATCATAACGTACATGTGTCTTCGGTATATCATTACTTGAAATTTTAACGTTAATATTAAACGACATGTGCCTAGCTAGAGATAAGTGCAAAATTGCTCTCAGATGAACATAGAGTTAGAGTTCGCCTTCCCTCTTCATGATATAAACAGTACCCATATTATATGTGTGTGTGTGTGTATGTATATTATTTGGGAAAAAATATACGAACAAGAATATGTTTGGCATGGAAAATATTTTAGAATTGAAATTCATCCTGCGAAACCAAAATATCAGCACCAAACTGAAATTTTAAATTCCGAAACCTGCATAATCCCAGTAATGTTGTACGGATGTCAAATTTGGTCTCTGACAGGGCAACAGAAAGACCTGCTTCGTGTGTGCCAGAGAAAAATGGAAAGGAAAATCCTACAGCTGAGACTGCAAGACAGGATAAGGAACACCAATATCCGGAGAAGAAGTGTATGCAGGATGCAGTAATGCTGACGCAACGTCTCAAGTGGAAATGGGGGGGCACGTGAGTAGGATGGATTGTAGCAGGTGTACCTATGCCTCGACCATGTGGGACCCACGCATTGGGAAAAGAAACAGAAGGCATCCAAGGAGTAGTTGGTCGGACACTTTCCGGAGAGAAACTGGAGCGCAGTGGACAAGAACAGCGAGGGACAGGCAGGCATGGAAAACACTGGAAGAGATTACGAACATTATATAAACTGTGTATAGTTGTGTATTGTTTATATGATTCTTTTTGTTTGTGTTAGTTTGGATAGTTTGTTTAAGTGTTTAGTTGGTACAATTTATGTGTGTAGTTGTATAGTTTTTGTGTGTTTAGTTTGGGTACTTTGTGTGTTCAGCTTGAACAGTCTGTGTGTTTAGTTGGCAAAATTTGTGTGCATAATTGGTATAGTTTTTCGTGTTTAGTTTGTACGGTTTGTTTATGCGTTTAGTCTGTAAGTGTATAGAGTAAGCTCTCTTGGACTGGCTTACCTACTGTAGTAGACCTTCAGCTAACGCTTTACTACTATAGGAGGCCGCTTTGCCCTTATGGGATTTCAGGTTTTCATATATTATATATAGTCGTAGTCGTAATCGTCGTAGAAGTCTTAGTCGTCGCAAAGGTTATTTAGCGTTAAAATTCAAGGTGAACGAAAAATTAAGTAGGCCCTAATGTGGCGATAAAATTAAGGAATCTCAAAATTATGTACCGTATAATAGCCTAATTTTTTAAGTGAAATGAACTTCAAATGAATACAAGTATTTGGAATAAATTTAATATAGGAATATGACATTACAATTTACACACTGAAATTGAAAAACGTAGTTCCCATTTTAATTAAGTTTTTCACTCATCGTCATTATTCTTATTATTACTATTGCTATTACTATTACTATTACTATTAGGCTACTATTTTTAACTTTGCTCTAGAGTATGCCTTTAGGAAAGTCCAGGATAACAGAGAGGGTTTGGAATTGAACGGGTTACATCAGATTCTTGTCTATGCGGATGACGTGAATATGTTGGGAGAAAATCCACAAACGATTAGGGAAAACACGGGAATTTTACTGGAAGCTAGTAAAGAGATAGGTTTGGCAGAAAATCCCGAAAAGACAAAGTATATGATTATGTCTCGTGACGAGACTATTGTACGAAATGGAAATATAAAAATTGGAAATTTATCTTTTGAAGAGGTGGAGAAGTTCAAATATCTTGGAGCAACAGTAACAAATATAAATGATACTCGGGAGGAAATTAAACACAGAATAAATATGGGAAATGCCTGTTATTATTCGGTTGAGAAGCTTTTATCATCCAGTCTGCTGTCAAAAAATCTGAAAGTTAAAATTTATAAAATAGTTATATTACCGGTTGTTCTTTATGGTTGTGAAACTTGGACTCTCACTTTGAGAGAGGAACATAGGTTAAGGGTGTTTGAGAATAAAGTGGTTAGGAAAATATTTGGGGCTAAAAGGGATGAAGTTACAGGAGAATGGAGAAAGTTACACAACAGAGAACTGCACGCATTGTATTCTTCACCTGACGTTTGAGATGGGCAGGTCATGTTGCACGTATGGGCGAATCCAGAAATGTATATAGAGTGTTAGTTGGGAGGCCGGAGGGAAAAATACCTTCAGGGAGGCCGAGACGTAGATGGGAAGATAATATTAAAATGGATTTGACGGAGGTGGGATATGATGATAGAGAATGGATTAATCTTGCTCAGGATAGGGATCAATGGCGGGCTTATGTGAGGGCGGCAATGAACTTCCGGGTTCCTTAAAAGCCAGTAAGTAAGTATTATTATTATTATTATTATTATTATTATTATTATCATTTAATCTGAGCTTAAAAACAGGAATTTACCCGTCACTTTGGAAGGAAGCATCCATTATTCCAGTTTTCAAAAATGGTAATAAAACCAGTGTGTATTTCTATCCTAAACAATTTTTCTAAAATTTTTGAAAAAATTATTTACAAACACATTTCATTTTATGTCAAAAATAAGATCAATTCGGCCCAACATGGATTTACAAGAGGGAAATCTACTACTATTAATTTAGTTTCCTATCTTAATCTCATAATGCCTATAGTTGAAAATCAAGGTCAAATTGACTCAATTTATTTTGATTTTAGCAAAGCATTTGATGTTGTTCCTCACAAAATTTTATTAAATAAATTAAGTAATTTTGGTCTCTCCACTAACTACGTTAATTGGTTTGAAAATTATTTAACAGATAGACAGTCTTGTGTTCGACTAGGTAATTCTCTCTCGGTTCCATTTAATAGTTTATGCGGAGTTCCTCAAGGGTCTACATTGGGACCTCTCCTATTTTTATTATTTATAAATGATATAAGTAAAAGAATAAGTTCTAGCTGCCTTTTATTTGTGGACGATCTCAAAATCTTTCGTAAAATTAATAGTTTGGTTAGTTGTCAAATTCTTCAAAATGACATTAATTCAATTTCACAATGGTCTGTTGAAAATGGAATGAAAATTAATCAATCCAAAACTTTTGTTATTTTCTTCTCACGGAAAACTATCTACCTAAAATTTAACTATTCTCTCAGTAATGTCGTGATTACTAAGAAAGATTGTATTAGAGATCTTGGTGTCCTACTTGATTCAAAATTATATTTCCATGATCATGTTCAATATATTTATACCCATTCATTAAGAATGCTTGGTCTAATTAGATCTATAACTTATTCTTTTTCCACTCCTATGTGTTTATTAATTTTATACTATACGTTGGTTAGATCCAAGCTTGAATATGCATCTGTTGTATGGAACTCCATTACTTCCACTGACTCGGCTAAATTGGAGAATATTCAAAGAAAATTTATTTCCTTGTGTTCTTATAGATTTTTACCAAATTCCGATTATAACTATGAGATTAAATGCAATTATTTCAATTGCGGTAGTTTGTTCACCAGACGTCAGGATCTTGATTATTTATTTTTTGTAAAGTCATTAAGGGTGATATTGATTGTGAATCTTTCATAAGCAATATTAGTCTTCGTATTCCTGCTAAGGGTTTAAGATTTCATAAATTGTTTTATAATAGGAATCCTAAATCTCTCTCTCCAGTCTGCAGATGTATTAAATATGCTAATTTGCATGGATTCAACTTGGATCCATTTAATGTGTAGTATATCTTTGAGTTTTCATGTCAGTATTATTAATAATGCCATTTGTTAAGATATGTATCATACTATTCCTGTCAATTGCATATCTTTACAATATTACTCATATTATTCCAGGCTTCATTCTTAATTAACTCACTGATCTAATTTTAATAATTATTTGAGTAGCTTAATATCAAAGACGGACATCTGTCTTCTCCATAATTTTGATTTAGAGGCAATTTTTTAATTCACAGTGTTCTTTGTAATATTTAACACAATTTATTTTATAAATGTAGTGCTAGAGTTTGCATATGGTTTCACTATAACTGGAAAGAGCATGAAAATTGTATAAAAAACCGCAGCTATCTAAATTTCGATTGAGGTCAGATGTCCGTCTTTGATATTAAGCTACTCATTTGTCCATTTATTTGTTGCATTTGGTCAATTGATTAATGTAGACTATTCCATTATTTCCATTATCTCATTGTACTAATTTTATAATTATTTATGCTATTCTACTCTGTTGCATTTGATCAATTATTGATGTAGACTATTATATTGTTTGTATTTCATCTCATTGCCATTTTCTATCATCCATTCTCATCACCATTTGTTGTTTTGTTCTGTTCTGTATCGTGCTAAACTGTAATTGGCCTTGTGCTGTTATTTTGCACGTTAATATTCTAAATAAATAAAATAAATAAATTAGTATTATTATTAAGGGGAGGATAAACTGTCAGTGCTCCGTCTGTCATAGAGAACTACACTTGATGACTGTGCTGAGGTTAGCAGTTTATCCAGATTCCATGCAGATTTCCGTAGATCAGCCCTTCCGCGGTAAATCGTCAACCAGTGAGTTCGGAGATAAGCTATGAATACCCTGCGCTGTGGGAATGGAACGGTAACCGGCCGGAATGATGTTAATGCCTATCACGGACAAAGGGAAAACATCTCAAGAAAAACCCCAACTACTACCTTGTAAGCTACAAGTAACTCTGCATTCTTTCGTGAAAAATACCAGATCTGATAGGGGCACGAACTCGGACCGCCTACAACACAGGCAGATATCCTACATAACGCAGCCACCGCAGAGGAGTTACTGTTTCATGCTTCATCAGCCCGGGTACTGAACTGAGAGTGTACCATTGAACTGTATTTGTAACAAAATCTGTCACTTCATGTAGATAGGATCAAATTAACAAATGTTGTGAACACTTTGAAACATAAATTCACACAACAGCTTGATGAACACAGTAAACTTTGTAAAGGGACTGAGAGGATACCATAGCGCAACCCGCAATTTCTCTTGTCGATTTAACTGTAACTTTCACCAAGACATTGAGCTACATTCTAAAGCAGCGGTCATCAGCACAGTGCACCCTTCGGCTAGCATCCCTTACCCGCGAATAAGATGGGTGCACTATAGTGTATCCGTAGCTGCTGGTAGGTATGCTTTCTCTCTCTCTCCATTCTGCACGAGGTGCATATTGCGATACACTCCTTACCCTTACCCATTTCAGCGAATTCTGACTACCAGTGTTCTAAAGCAGACCATTCCAAGTGGGCAGCCACCGTGATACTGCGGAATGACGATTGCTGAGAGGGAGGCATGCGTGCTAGGGGTGGAGTGAGCCAGTGAGATATATGGATGACACATTTTATGACGCATAGAAAGAATTTAAGAATTACAATAATTGGCCTTTACAAAATAATACAACAAAATAAAATTGTCCTTTTTCCTGTAATTAGGAAGACAAATGACATTTCTTTGAATTCACCAACTTAGCTATATCGGGGAAAATTGTTTGAGCAGAATGAATGCGTAACACTGCTTCCAGCGCAACATCGGACAAACATGACCTAGGTTTATGACAGAGAATATGTGTTCGCAAAGGTATGAAGAGCCAAACGTAACAATTAACTTGCATGTCAATGCGTGGATACGCGGGAATTCTTTTTGTTCCAAGTTCTTATAAAACGCAATATTGTAATATCTATCTTTCAAAATTGTGTGAAATTGCACCCTTATCAGTTCTCTTTGGAATTTGACTGGAGCCTGGTCAACATTTACAGAAGAGGGCGTCATAAAAATTTTCACCAAGTTTCTACACTCTGCGAGAAATTGTTTGTGGAGAGAGACTAAAGGCTGGTTCACAATAAACCGGAAACGGAAACGACAACAAGAACGAGAACGGAAATAATGTTAAAATGAATGTATTTAAATGTGAGCATTCACAATAGTTAATTGTGAATACTCACATTTAAATACATTTACTTTAACAATATTTCCATTCTCGTTCTCGTTGTCGTTTTTGTTCCCCGTTTATTGTGAACCAGCCTTAATTGACTCAAATAACGTCACCAGGGAAGAATACAATATCTCTGAAGTTGAAATCATTCACTCCTTTACAAACATTCCATCCGTAAAAGGCCGGCTACTTTTGGCGATATTTAGGGCAACAATATAGCTTGCATGGACAGCTCTTTACGAACTTGGCTCAACGTGCTGCGAAAGAAAGGGAACAATTAATTTTTAATGACACTGTCACTATACAAAAAATACATACATAGTTAAACGGACAGAAAATCCTTTAACAGTTTAACAAACGTTTTTATAATAATTCCCATACATTATTGACAACTGTTCAAAATAAACACCCTTAGATCTACACCCTTACAGTGTTTGCATGTTGTCCTTCCACATCTAAAACCGTGACACCAGTTCTTCACCACTCCATATGGAGAGGCATCCTCTCCAGCACACCTATCATACCTTAATTAATTTTGTTGGACTTTAAACTTTCTTTCTGGAAATATGGAGATATTTCATCACTGCATGAAGCTCGTTTCTCCACTTCTCAAAAACGCCAGTCACTACTTTTGATCAGGTAATTTTCTAAACTACAAGTGATAATCAGTGAAATAGTACTCGTATTTACGATAAAAGCTTGAATAAGCCAACTTCCGTTTCTACGGTACCATCGTTCTCAGCCAACTGTGTCAAGGACAATAATTAATATTGTACAACATTTTGTTTTTCTTTTTTTTCTCTCGTTATTTATTACTGATTTGTTATGAATATGATTTCAGTGATGAATGAGGCCGGTGATATTCAGGGATGTTGTGGCTCGAATTTCCTGGCATTTACCTTACGGTTGAGGAAAAACTCTGAAAAACCTCAACCAGGAAATTTAACCCGACCCGGAATCGAACCGGGCCCTCTGCGTAAGAGACCAGCATTCTGATCCCTACAACACAGAGGTGGCTTGTACAACATATTATTATATTAGTTATGAAAAGTCCGCTGTAGTCTAGTGGGAACTATATTTGCTATGGGTCTGAAATCAGATATTCGTGGGTTAAAAGTGCACCGAGGACAAGAAGCTTAAGGAAAATAAAATATCTTTGTATGCCTTACTTCGGAAGGAAATTTATGTCTAAAGATCCATGTCGATTTGCGGCAAATAAGATGTTCCTAAATAAAGAGTAGCCGACTCATGTAAATTAACAGTATTTTTCGAACAAGGTTTCTAGTTCCTATAGTTCTCTAACGCTAAAATCACAAATAAGAAACGGCATTGCAGCGATTTTCCTTTCACTCCGAATACAACAAATTAATAGACCTAACATTTAAAATATCGTGTTGCAAAAGCCTGAAGCTGTTCTGAGAAACAATACTGATTGAATTGTTTATGCTTTTAAATTTAATTAATTTACTTGCTATGTATTATACTTTCTAGCTGAACTTATGAATAATTATTTAGGTTTGTAAATTTAATTATCTGATTCCTATGTACTGTACATTTTTATAGACCCACCAACGTAGCTCAGTCGGCAGACCCGCTAGCCTGCTGATCCGGAGCTGTTCTCGGTCTTCGGTTAGCTCCCCGTTTGGTCTGATTATCTGGTTGGGTTCCCCCCCCCCGAGGTTTTCCCCAACCATAAGGCAAATGTCAGGTAATCTATGGCGAATCCTCGGTCTCACTTCATCTCGCCAAAAAATTGTAATCTTGTAAAATTTCGACTTGCTCCACATCTTAAAGCTTCAATGTTAATGTAAGATCTATGGAATACAATAAATGAAATGAAAAAAATGAAAACTACATTACTAAACCTTAAAAAAGTAGATGGCATTATCTACTCTTGCACAATAAAAAAACGTGATACATCGAAATAAATGGAAGTATAACAGATTTTAATTAACACTATTTAACCTCTTTGGATTTTGACGGGTCAAGCTCAGCTTTAAGGACTGTTTTACAATTTTAATTGAAATGGGATTTCACCAACATTTCTACTTAATCCTATTTGATTATTTTATCCTGTTTTATGTATGAATATTTTATGAATTGTTACAGCTGGTACATAATACAGAATAATATGAGGTGAAGGGTAAAAATCCAGCGTAGAATTAGTAACTCATCCACAATAAAGTAGGTTAAATTGCAAAATCTAGTTGTAATGGTACAGTGATCCCCCACAAATGGCCGGCTGAATTTTGTTTCAGAAAAACGGATTTACGCTTGCGCGGCAAGGCCACAGCTGAGTTCACAAGAGAATATGTTTTTAAGGGTTCCGATCTTTTAATAATTTAATTAAGATTTAATATAATCTTATTAATTTAACGACAATGTTTAGTTTACCTAAGAAAACTTTAAACATTCAATATTGATGTCGGTTTTAAGGCATAAAATGGATTTTGGTTTTCAGAACTGAGTTCAGTAGGTGAATTATTGTCTATTATGTTTCCTAAGAAAGAAAATTACTGTGGATTGGAAGGAGAGGACGCTGTTCAGTAATCTATGAAACAACGAGTCAAAGTCAGAATAGGAGAAAAAATGTCAGAAGGAAACGAAATAGAGAGATGAATACGACAAGAATGTCCTTTATCACCCATGCTGTTCAATATCTACTTGGAAGATTTAGTGAAGAACTGTTTCCAGAAATGGAAGGAGTGATAGTAGAAGGAAGAAGAATAAAAAGCATAAAATTTGCTGACGACATGGCGTTGCTAGCAGAAGAGGAAACTATACTAAAAGAAATGCTACTAGAGCTAAATGACAGCTGCGAGCAGTATTGGATGAAGACAAATACAAACAAGACGAACACCATGGTTGTTGGAAGGAAAATAAAGAAGGTAAACGTGCGAATTCTAAATGAAACTTTAGAGCAACTTGACAACTTCAAATACTTGGGTTGTACTATAAAGCAGTAACATGAGCTGCTGCCAGTTACTCAAAAGGAAGCTTTTAACAAAAAAAGAGGAGCATCTTCTGTGAACCTCTGGAAAAATAACTAAGGAAGAGATTAGTGAAGTATTTGTATGGGGCAGAAACATGGACATTACGACGAAGTGAAGAGAAGCGAATAGAAGCATTTGAAATGTGGATATGGAGAAGAATGGAGCGTGTGAAATGAACATGCAATAAGAAATTAAGCTGTATTGGAAAGAGTGAGTGTAGAAAGAATGACGCTGAAATTGATCAGGAAGAGAAAAAGGAATTAGCTGGTCACTGGCTGGGAAGAAACTGCCTACTGAAGGATGCACTGGAAGGATTGAAGAACGGGAGAAGAGTTCGGGGCTGAAGTTGATATCAGATGATAGGTGATATTAAGGTATATGGATCATATGCGGAGACTAAGAGGAAGGCAGAAAATAGGAAAGATTGGAGAATGCTAAGTTTGCAGTGAAAGACCTGCCCTTGGGCAGAGAACTATGAATGAATGAATTAATGATTCCTACATCTTAATATGATTTAATTTAAGTCATTAAGCAATAAAGTAACATGAGTTTCAAACTAAGCTACCGCAAGCACGACTTCTTTTTTAAATTTGTCTTCCAGAGTAGCAGAGTTATTTCATAATTATGAAAACGCGTTATCCACGCACAGGGTTCCCAGGTTCGAGTCACTTGCATCTTTGGATTTCTGAAAGGTACGTTGTAACGCATGTTATAAAATTGAAGTCATCCTTTTTAGGCACAGATATAGGAAATTTCTTCTAAAGGATGTCCTGGAAGAAACGATGCGATGAACGGGGGAAGAGTTCGGGGCAGAAGAAATCAGATGATAGACGACATTAAGATATATTGATCATATACGGAGAATAGGAGGAAGGCAGAAAATTCTTTCAATCATTTATGATCATAATACACTGCTCTCTTAAATTGACTCAGCATATTGGAAATTCAAACAATGGCTTTTCCAAAACACGCTATGAAATGTTTCATATAAAATAATTTTTATCTCCAAAAGGAAACAAAAACGAGAAAAATTGTATTAAATTTTTGTTTGAAGTATTTCAAGAAATAACTCCCTGAAATTAATGACATTACTTACGGTTGATCCTGTATATCCCTTCTCTTGTATCTTACCTGTATTATTTTAAGCTATGACATTGCGGTATGCTGACTAGAAGCCCCGGTGCATGTAACTGTCTATATTCAAAATTCTCACTAAAGGCCCAATCCTTTCAATTACATTTTATGTTAATTAAATCTTACAGATCAATATTTTACGTCGTATTTTTTTTTTTTGCGATAGTATTTTCAATCCAAATCTTACCTGCAATGTAAAGCTTACAAGTTACAAGACGGGAGATAAGCGCTCAACTCATCTCGGCCAACCAGCAAATCGATAGCTGTTGTGTGTATGACGTAACAGCGATAAAAAAGAGACTAAAAGTGATTTGTGGTGATATTAGTTAAGGTTGTTATATCACTGTTCTGCCATAAAAAGAAGTCAATAGTCGAAGTCATCTTCGTGAAACAATGAACAGAAGGCGGTTGAAGGCAAGGAGCTGCGTTTCAGAGTTAGAATCACATCAAATAGTCTACCGATAGGACATTCAATTTGTGTCTTCTTTTCTTTACGGGAAAAAAGTCACCAAACAAAAAATTTTAGACAGTGTATTCATAACATTTATTTTATACATGTATAATATATATTTTTAATTATACATCTTGATTACTCAACTTTTAACACTATATCACTTCAGAAAACGTATAATGTTTCTTTCACGTGTTAAATTTTATTAACTGTTAACATGTTCGACCTTCTATTGGCCATCTTCAGAACTGGCTGTTGCTGGTCTTGGCGCCTTTGGTTTTGTTTCCTGTGGGGGTGTGCTTGTGTAGTGTAATGTGGAGTCAAAGCGTGTGTGTGTTCTGAAATTGAGTTGTGTCTTTAGAACTTCATTTGGATGTGCAAAATCAATTAAGGTAATGTGAGTCTTTATTGAATTCTCGATGTTTCTCTATTATCTGCCTAACAATAAAAGTATTGTCAGTTCAGGATCTACTCTTCCTAAATCCATTCTGTTCTTTTGAGAGTAGATTTTCTGCGATGTTTTGACTGCGTTTATTATTCTTTCGTATATCTTATAGACTGTATCATTTAAACATATACCCCTGTAGTTATTACATTCATTGCACTTTCCCTTTTTGAAAATAGATACGACTTGAAAAGTTAACCAATCTTCTGGGACCTTGTGGAATTTCCAGCCCATATTGTGCAAGTGCAGCAATCATAATTTGAGAAGAAGGCCTCCATATTTAAATAGTCCTGAATTTAAGCTATCTTGTCCTGTTGCTTTTCGATTTAAAGGAAACGTTAATAACTAAAATTTCTCTGCAAGTTGGAAAGCAACCATTCCAACTCTGAACTCTGGTGCAAGAAGGTTCTTTGCTAGAGCTTCCTAATGCGCCAAGCTCTCTGAAGGAAGGAAATCTAAACCCTAATCTAACATAAGGGAGCTCTGAATGCGTTGCAGCTTAGTGGCGCGACCAAGTGACGGTAATAACGACCATTTATTGAGACTTCGTTTACATACACGTGTTATAATGCATGCGGCGCGCCTTGGTTATGCGGAATGAAATTACTTCAAGCACTGGGTATTGTTTCGGCTCGCCGGTAACATTAGAGTTGTAGTACCAGAGCATAAGTGCTCCTCGTATAAAGGCGAAGTTGAGGGAGACCTGCGCACGCGCCAACGAGAGCAGAATGTCATGAATGAACTAATTAACAAGCAAATAACACAAGACTAAGCGAACAAAGCGAAATAACAAACAAGTTAAAAGTAACAAGCAAATAATCAAAGTAACTATCAAATAAAGGAAGTAAATAATATAGTAATAAATAGTGAATAATTAACTGAACGAACAAACAAACACAAAAGATCAAAATAATATGGTAAGGCAGGTGAATATAGCAATTAAAAACAGAAAAAAATTGTTTTAAAAACCAATGAAAAATTGGCTCAAGGAAATAGCCAGTGGACGAGCGACTGAAGAAAGGAACAAACTCCTGAGTCATAGGAGAAAAATCAATAAATGAGTGAATCAAGAGAAGAAACAATGAGCGAGTGAATCAAGAAAAGAAACAGTGGGCGAGTGAATCAAGGAAAAAAATAATGAGTGAACCAAGGAAAGAAACAATGATAAGTGAATCAAGAAAAGAAATAGTAAGTGAACCCAGAAAAGAAACAGTGAGCGAGTGAATCAAGGAAAGAAACAGTGAGCGAGTGAATCAAGGAAAGAAACAGTGAGCGAGTGAATCAAGGAAAGAAACAGTGAGCGAGTGAATCAAGGAAAGAAACAGTGAGCGAGTGAATCAAGGAAAGAAACAGTGAGCGAGTGAATCAAGGAAAGAAACAGTGAGCGAGTGAATCAAGGAAAGAAACAGTGAACGAGTGAATCAAGGAAAGAAACAATGAGCGAGTGAATCAAGAAAAGAAACAGTGAGTAATTGGATCAAGGAAAGAAACAGTGAGCGAGTGGATCAAGAAAAGAAACAGTGAGCGAGTGAATCAAGGAAAGAAACAGTGGGCGAGTGAATCAAGGAAAAAAACAGTGAGCGAGTGAATCAAGGAAAGAAACAGTGAGCGAGTGAATCAAGGAAAGAAACAGTGAGCGAGTGAATCAAGGATAGAAACAGTGAGCGAGTGAATCAAGGATAGAAACAGTGAACGAGTGAATCAAGGAAAGAAACAATGAGCGAGTGAATCAAGAAAAGAAACAGTGAGTGATTGGATCAAGGAAAGAAACAGTGAGCGAGTGGATCAAGAAAAGAAACAGTGAGCGAGTGAATCAAGGAAAGAAACAGTGGGCGAGTGAATCAAGGAAAAAAATAATGAGTGAACCAAGGAAAGAAACAATGATAAGTGAATCAAGAAAAGAAACAGTGAGTAAGTGAACCCTGAAAGGAAACAGTGAGTGAGTGCGTGATTCAAGGAAAGAAACAGTGAGCGAGTGAATCAAGGAAAGAAACAGTGAGCGAGTGAATCAAGGCAAGAAACAATGAGCGAGTGAATCAAGGAAAGAAACAAGGAGCGAGTGAATCAAGGAAAGAAACAGTGAGCGAGGGAATCAAGGAAAGAAACAATGAGCGAGTGAATCAAGGAAAGAAACAGTGAGCGAGTGAATCAAGGAAAGAAACAGTGAGCGAGTGAATCAAGGAAAGAAACAGTGAGCGAGGGAATCAAGGAAAGAAAAATTGAGCGAGTGAATCAAGGAAAGAAACAATGAGCGAGGGAATCAAGGAAAGAAACAGTGAGCAAGGGAATCAAGGAAAGAAACAGTGAGCGAGGGAATCAAGGAAAGAAACAATGAGCGAGTGAATCAAGGAAAGAAACAGTGAGCGAGGGAATCAAGGAAAGAAACAGTAAGCGAGGGAATCAAGGAAACAAACAATGAGCGAGGGAATCAAGAAAAGAAACAATGAGCGAGTGAATCAAGGAAAGAAACAGTGAGCGAGTGAATCAAGGAAAGAAACAGTGAGCGAGGGAATCAAGGAAAGAAACAATGAGCGAGTGAATCAAGGAAAGAAACAGTGAGCGAGGGAATCAAGGAAAGAAACAATGAGCGAGTGAATCAAGGAAAGAAACAATGAGCGAGTGAATCAAGGAAAGAAACAGTGAGCGAGGGAATCAAGGAAAGAAACAATGAGCGAGTGAATCAAGGAAAGAAACAATGAGCGAGTGAATCAAGGAAAGAAACAATGAGTGACTGAATCAAGGAAAAAAACAATAAGTGACTCAAGGAAAAAATGAATGAGTGACTGAATCAAGGCAAGAAACAATGAGTGAGTAAATCGAGGAAAGAAACACTGAGTGAGTGAGTGAGTGAGTGAGTGAGTGAGTGAGTGAGTGAGTGAGTGAGTGAGTGAGTAAAGGAAAGAAACACTGAGTGAGTGAATCAAGCAAAGAAACACTGAGTGAGTAAATCAAGGAAAGAAATACGGAGGAAGTTGAACAGAAAAGAAACTCTGAGTGAGTGTATCAAGGGGATAAATGCCGAATATATCAATATTTCTTAATTTTAAAATTTTAAAATTTAATATTAATACGTGTTTAGACTGTACCGGTAGTCAATATTAATTAATATCGTCATCGGTGGTCGAATGGTTATCCTGCTATTATAAGTGACTTCAAATCCGACTCAGATCAATGATTTTAAGGGAAATAAGATCTTGGAAAGGAAGTACAGTAGTGGTAAAAAAACCGGACCGACCCTTGTAGCTGATTTCAGAGCCTTGTTCACTCCAGAGCACGATAGACTGGTAACTAAGACTTTTGTAGTTCGAATCCTGCCTGGGAAGGAAACTTTTTTTTGTTCCTTATTCAAATTTATTCCCAACATTTTTCGATTGCAGCGATATTTTACTATTTAATTAACTTATTATTCCCAGAACATGAATTTTACCAGGAATCGAAAAGTATTGGGAATAAATCTGAATAAGGAACAAAAAAAAAATGTTTCCTTACCAGGCAGGATTCGAACCACGAAAGTTTTAGTTACAGTCTATCGTGTTCTGAAGTGAACAAGGCTCTGAAATGAGATACAAGGGTCAGTCCGGTTTTTTTGCCACTACTGTACATCTTGGTGTCAAATGTCGCATAATATGTACTATATATATTCTTCCAATGAGAGAAGTAACAGAATTGATTTGTGATATCCGCGAAGTTTCCTTCTTTGCTAACTGATTTTTATACTGTTATATGCAAGTGATAAGTATAGGTGTAAGAGACTGAGTATGTCTCTAATGGTTGAATCAGGAAATACAGATATAGAAGAATATTATTGATTTCAATATCCTGTACTTATACAAGAGAGTGAAAGCCCGTGGAGTGAGTACATCCCGGTCAACGCAACAATGTTAAATATACAATGGCGTACAAAAACATGAAAACGCTGACGTACATTGAAGCACACTCTTATTCAAAATATAGTCTAACCCAGTATAATATAATCTAATTTTTGACTTCGTTGTATGAGATATTATAGCACTCAAAAGATAGGTAAAAACTAAGTTAAATTTTCAAGTATAATGTGAAGGATCTTCTTCACGAATATTAACTTACAGCTTTTCAAGTGTACTAGACTATCTTCTGTACTGACGAGTTGCTGGTTATACTTTAACTTGAGTATTCCATCAAGAGGAATGAAGGCTTTGTTACTAATATAGGCTAATATTCACGCAAAATCGTCTTTGCCTCGTAACTACTACTTGCATCCCTTGTAGAATAAACAAATAACTAGTATGTCAAAGAAGATGAACAGTCAATGTAAAACTTCATTGCACTGATTTATTTGTCATTATTCATACATACCAACTTTGAGATTCTCAGACTCTTCGGTTGTATAAAATAACCCCATATACTTCTCCTGAACATTCGGGGCCATATCCATAGACATTCTTAGCGCGGGCTTCTGGTGGATGATCAGCGAACTAACGTTTTTCGTATTCATAAACCAGTGTTAGCGATAAAACATGATATGAATCCTGTACAAGTAATCAGTCGATAGCTAGTTTAGCACGCTCATAGCGCGGGCTAGCGAAGTGTCTATGCATAGCACCCTCGATGTTTATACATCACAAATCATTATCATCTCCACTATCATTATCATCAACAACAGAAAGAGGTCTATAGCTACTCAGTCCTGATTACTGTTTGTTTCTTTTCATTCTTCCACTGTCTCACCGTGAGCACTTTTGGAAAGTCTGTCATCGCTCGTCCAGTAAATCTGTTGGAGCCAGATTAACCCTAGAACACTACCCATGAGTAAATTTCACTCACTTCACACGTTTTCACTTTACTCGAGAGCCCTGATTACTTTGAATGTCCATTGTAATATTCTTCTTTCTGAATTTCATGTTCAAATTTACAGAGCTAATGTGCTTCAGCAATACAGTAAATACTGCATAAATTTATGTTTGAATCTTACTTCACACAATATATCATGCTCAAATTTCTTATCCACATAAAAGAAACATGAAGGTGATCATAAAATACTGTCTTAAGATTTTAGTGGTGATTGAAAAATATATGAGTAAATTTTACTCATGATTAGTATGCACGGGTGTAGAATATCGTTAGTATTCTAGAGTTAATTGGTAGGCTATTTCTGTTTATCTTTTGTTACATATTTAACTTTTACAATACTTTCGCTCGTATTTGTTATTGCTTTGAGGGTCTGACCTTTTTCAGTTTCCCACACTCCCTTTACCTAAAATTCAAATGTCACTTATATGTCTAATTTTGCCCTATATTAAATATTACGAAGTCTTGATTGTGTACCAGCCAAAGTTATTTTTTTTTAAATAGCTTCATAGAATAACATTTATTTTATCGCATCTTTGAAGTTCGAAATCGATAACGTAAATACGGAGGATTCCTATGCAGACCGGTCCCACTTCAACCTCTACCTAACAAAATCAGTTGTCGGGCGGCGTGTGGCTGTACGGACAAGTCCGTGCACGCTGCCCTACGCAGATCTCGCCCATCCATCCACCCTTTAGCTCTATCTTCCTCGAGACGGGATTTCCGCATTACGGTCACTAAGCCGACGGAACATTACCACCTGAACCGGTTTGCATACGAACGCTCTGTCCTATTTCAAAACTGTCTTCCCTAAATTGTGTAAATGGGCAATCTAATCTATTATTTGTGTCTCAATTTTATTTTAGACTCTTGCTGGATTTCTTCCACATACAGCCATGCTTTTGGAGGTGTTTATTCATTCATTCATTCATTCATTTATTTATTTATTTAATCTGACAGGATTAAGGCCATAAGGCCTTCTCTTCTATCCCACCAGATAGCACATATAAATACAAAAAATAAATACAGACGCTGGTGAATAATACAAATTAAATTAAAGCCCTATAGAGGGTCAACAGGGTCAAAAGAACATTTTCTAGAAATATTATTTCATTGTATACTCCATAATGTGCCATATATGTTTTCATTTTTTAATAATACTTTTTTTATCTCAGTAAATAAAATCAGATAAACAATCCAGATAAATTACAGTGAAGAGAGGCGTTAGGCAAGCTGATTCGTTGAGACACTCGGCTTTACACTGGTCATGGAAACAATAAAAAAGAAAATAGTAACAGAAAAATATAGGGTAAAGTTGCCTAATTCCGTGATACGTTTTTTTCATTGAATGTTAGGGGAATGAGTATATTGCTAGGAAGTTCACCGATGTCTCAAAATTAGGCAAATGATTCACTCTTTTGAGAAAGATGTCTGGTGCTGTGCTCGAACGGTAAAGCATTGACTGACATTCAATTTTTAAAAAGTATCACGGGATTAGGGATGTCACGGAATTAAGCAACTTTACCCTACAAAAGGACTGTTAAGAAATTAAAGTTACTCACTATATAGATGACAAGATAATTTATAGGAACTGCTATTATCATTTCATTACTTTTTTAACCTCGTTTAACTCCTTCCTGGGTCTTATAAGCCAGTGTCCGAAGAGGAGACCTAATTCTTTTGGATCACACACGAGACATTGACAATGGAGGGACTTCCCTGGTGGTAATCAACTCGACGCAAGCACCACCCCCTAAAGACAACACGAACACATATGTAGACAATATCCGGGGTTGTTGGTAAGCAAATTCCAATCAGACTTCGCCTTTTCTGGTTGGAAGAACTCCGAAAAAACTGCACTCAGATTGGCCGGCTTCGGAATTTGAACCCGGGCCTCCCGAATGCGAGTCCAAGATGATACCGCCTCGACCATCTCGCTGGGTCTCATTTTATGTCAAGCTTCAAAAATAAACAAGAAAACTTCAGTTCAAAAAAAAAACAAAGAAAATGACAAGTAGGTAACATAGGAACTTATATTTGCAAAATGGAATTAAATGGAAATATTATCATAGAGTAGATGATGAAAGCTAATTATTCAGGAGTAGAAGTAAAAAGCAATGGTACGCTTCAGCATCGGGCATATCATAAAATCAAGCTAAAAGGCAGAAAAAACAGTATTTCTGAAAGATACAATATGGCAAAATAAACATTAGACAAGAAACAAAAGACAGGATTTACAAACCAGCCATAAATAAAACTAGTTTCCAATTATGCGCTTCAAAGGAGAGCAAACACATCTAGAACTATTCTAATGGTTAAGACCAGCGATGAGGAAAACGTACTCACTGAGTACCTTCCCCTGTTTTTCTCTTTCAACCCAGTCCAATGCAAGATGGCTTCGAAACAAAGGTTAATTTCTACGATCAACGGGAAGAAAAGTATTTTTTCTCCCTTCAAGATGGAAAACCGGAATGTTTACTTGGGATCAAACACAAGAAACTTCCGTCATATTCAATGCTACGCACACGCCACTGCAAATTGACGTTGAGTCAATATTCCGCGTCGCTACTTCATAAACAAACTGTGCTAAACCTTGGAAGGGTTGAAATAGACTTTTTAACCATGATGCACAGTCCCCCATCGTTTGTTAATATAATACATATCCTAGAAAAAAAAAAGAAGACAGAAAAGCCAAATTAAATAGCTTAAGAAATGACAATATTACAGAAGAGTGTAAAGTTCAAGAACAATTTGAGACACATTCACCAGACGAAGGAACTAATGACCAACGTTGCCATTTCAGCCGATTTCGGCTGATTTTGACTGGTTTGAATTTCATAAAACCAAAAAATATTCTGGTCAGCCGACAGATTTGGCAGATTTTTTTTTACATTCCATTATTGGCTTAATTATTTTAGTCATTGAAATTATTAATTGCCTACATTATTGAACTAGTAAATTCAAGCACTGTTTCGAAGTAAATCAAATTTCTATAATCTGCACAAGTTTTAAGCAACAGTAACAGTGCACTTTCAAACGCTTACAACATATTTTTACAACACTTTCCCTATTTATTTTGAACTTAAGCCTTCGTAAGATAAGTCCAAAAACTAAAATAGCATTTAAATTATCCATTGTGGTACTATCACTCCAGTATTTAAGTTTGAAGTAAAGATATTACTATAAAATCTGACAACTTCAGAAACTGTTCACTTACCGAGTTAGCTCTGTGGTAGTATGTTTGCCTCCAGACTAGCCGACCCGGGTTCGATTCCCGGTTGGGTCAGAAATTTTCGTGTAAAATATCTATCTCCGGACTAGGAGAGATGGCGGCGCACAACTTCTAATCACTAAATTGTGCACCAACTTGCCTGGGTTAAATCCCAAATCTCTCCGCAGTGCATACGAAGAGAAGGCATATGTCACTGTTGATAGTGATTCGTCCGTCGGACAGGACGTTAAGTCTGGCGGCCCCCTTGGTGCTATTCGACAGGAGTAGGCTACGTGCCGGCACCGGATTTGTCCTCCTCCCTTCTCCATTACCATCCTCACCCATTCCCTACCCTACACTTACACGAACACTTTCACTTACACTTACACGTACTCTCACTTTAGTATAGAACATTACTCCCACACAGATACACATTATGCATAGCGCGTGCAATTTGAAAATGGGCCATAGTCTTGCCATCTGTACGCAGTATGCGGAATCCGAATTACGCAAATGAAGTGGGTAGGCATTAAACACACACACACACACATTAGATTTTTAAAATGTTATACAATATTCTGAATTCAAAATAAGAAAAATATTGAGGTAAGCACTTAATACGAAATGTATTACGCCGCTGTGATACTTAACGTGATCTGTCATCCTATTACACGTGCGTTCGATACACTCTGTTAATATGAAAATTACGAAATTTGTTTTAGTTTCTATGAAGGCAGGCACTGAATTCTATAGCGACATCAAAAACCTTTTCCTTACATTTTTATTGTACCTTGTTTTTTTACTATATACCATGCAGACTTTGCTTAATAGTAAGTTTTAGTTGAAATGGTAATATTTTACACTGCATAGGTACAATCAGGACATAGTTAAAAGTGCAAGGAAATAGTAATATGCGTTACAAGAGCGGTATGTTGACGTTTTCATGTTCGAGGAAAAAATTGAAAAAGCGAAATGTAGTTGAGCTTTTTTAATTTCCGAGAACATGAAAACAAACATACCGCTCGTGTATCGTACATTATTTTGTGCGAAGATAGTATATTACATACCTGAAAGAGGAATTTCTAATTAGTTGCAATGAAATCTCCATCTTGGTTTCTGTTCAATGACGGCAACTTTGGAAAACAAATATATCTATCTTCAACATTGTTCCTATAAAATGGTTTCTGTGTTTACTATACTGCAGCAGGCCGTGATATGCGTCTGTCTTTCCCTCCCCCCAATCTATGATGAGTCTGGAATCTTGTTGATTTTTTCACGGCTTCCTTAATGTTACTTGCATTACAAATGCAGTAACTTTTGTGGTGTTGTAGAGTTTACTTAATTTTTGCAATTAAAAACAATAATTAACAGTACAATTTAGGTGAAATTGCAGTGGTACGTTTCCAATTTATAATTATTACTATATTGAACGTCTTTAAAAATAATATGTTAAAAGCCTAAAGCAGTAAAATGAATATGACGCTTAAGCGGTAAGAATAGGGAAATTGTTACGTGTGTTACGTTGGGAATACTGTATGTGGTATTTCACACTTACCGCGTATTGGTTTTGTGCGGAAAGCAAGCAAATACGCACGATCTCGCACAAAAGTTTTTGATGTCACTTTAATAATGTATTTTTTATAATACCTTGTTGATGATTAATCAAGTTTTCTCAGACAAAAACGATGTGAAGGTAAATTTATTTTTATTTTATTGGGTTATTTTACGACGCTGTATCAACATCTAGGTTATTTAGCGTCTGAATGAAATGAAGGTGATAATGCCGGTAAAATGAGTCCGGGGTCCAGCACCGAAAGTTACCCAGCATTTGCTCGTGTTGGGTTGAGGGAAAACGCCTCAACCAGGTAACTTGTCCCGACCGGGATTCGAACCCGGGCCACCTGGTTTCGCGGCCAGTCGCGCTGACCGGTACTCCACAGGTGTGGACGTGAAGGTAAATAAACATTTGATAATTTTATGAAAATTGTAGCAGTCTTAATGCTGCTTGCGCAGAGTCCACTACGCTACAGTCTCCACAGTGGCAAGTGTTTCTGTCCATTGTCTGTGTTCAGTATAATAATGTTAATATGCTTAGACACGTACAGGAGAGATATATCTGTAGGGTTACGAAAGTGCGAGACAAGTCTCAGTATTACATGCGAAATGATGGACCTATAGGTTATGTTAGGTTTTTAACGCAGATTCCAGTTTCATGAAATTCAACGGTACGTCCTGAAGGAAGACCGCCTACTTTAGAAAGTAATATTAATTTTGTGAGGATGGATTTGTGGTAACTCATATCAGCATCCTGAATGTATCATGATTTTAACATTATTTCACTTCTGTCTAAATTATCAGTAACGATCAATAACTCGATTAGGAAAATTGCGAACTAATTTCTAGCGCATACGTCAACACTGGCCAATAGGAGAACACGCATGATTTGGTACGATAGTATGGGAGGTTAGGGTTGCCAAATTTGTTCGAAGAAAATACGGGAGACTAAGGAATCGACAAAATTTCACATATGAAAGACAAATTATTCGCTTCAGCTACTGAAAAACAACTTTATTCTACCCTTCGGCGGTTAGGCTTAAATTAAGAGTATTTTGAGACAGATTTTGTCTCCTGTAATAGTTAAAGTCGACTGCAGTTTTCAGCTCTGATTTGACTAAATGTATCGTGCTCATGTTTCGAACATCTGTCCAAAAGTGTTCATGAGATGAAACACTCTCTTTGTATGAACATTACTATTTGGTATTCTTAGAACAAAACTAGCCAGTTTTTCCAAATTTATAATATTAACGCGGTTTGATTTTAAACGAGTGAGCACTAAAACCCGTTATTGGCAAGCATTACGTCCTACAAAGACTGCATATTTTAATGCATCTCTTGAACAACAAAATTCATCATATAATTAAGTAAAATCGAATGTTTAGAATAGAAAATTTTACATTATGCAAAATGAGAGAGAAAAATGCTCGAAGAGAAGAATAATGCGGGAGCCGGGATACTGTTTAAAATTAGGGACAAATACGGTAGAGTTGGCAACCCTATGGGAGGTAGTAAAATTCCATCGTTTCGTTTACCTTAGTATTTTTCTTATCTGGATTTATTCAGAATAGCTATTATTAGCAACGAAATTCTATAGGCCTACATTGTAATTGTTACAAAGCCTTGACAATCGAAGATACTTCAGATCGTTGTTTCAGAAACGCTTACTGTTCAAACGTTGACAGCCTTTAGAAACACTAAGGAGAGCTTTCTTCCAATATCCCTAAAATACTTTGCTAATGAGACAAGAGGAAGTATTAATTGAATTTTTTTCTGAAACCTCGTGCGGAGGAAAGAGGACCATAAGGAAAGAAAAGCTGAAGTATGCTATAGAAAGTTTTAATTGAATGCATCAAATTAATTCGAAGTAACAAAACGGATTTTTATTTAAAAGGTAGAGAAGGAAAGTTTTGGGAAAGAGTTGGAATGTTTCTTGTTCCTGGAGCTGTCTTTAGCAAGCGATTTTATAGATAATCGTATTCGGATACATTGTACGATCACTTGTCTGAATTTTTATCTCCTGTGACTTGGTTGCGGGAGCCAACCAGTGAATGAAGGACGGAATAATCAATCAGGAATCTGAGATGAACATAAAGCAGTCGTTACCTGGAATCTGCAAACCAGCAACAGGCTGAAGAGATCAGTTTAAAAAAGCCACAGCGGAGGATCCGATAAATCAATCCACGCCGCCACGTGCACCATCAGTCTGTGCTCCATCCTTCAAACCGTGCTTCGGTCATAGAATTAACATACCGTATTTGCATGTCCACGATGAAACGTTTCTATTTACGTAAGTCATGATATGTTTTAATAGATTATATGTTATCTCACTATCACTCTGGTGAGTGAGTGAGTGAGTGAGTGAGTGAGTGAGTGAGTGAGTGAGTGAGTGAGTGAGTGAGTGAGTGAGTGAGTGAGTGAGTGAGTGAGTGAGTGAGTGAGTGAGTGAGTGAGTGAGTGAGTCAACGAAAAATGTAAACATAACGTATTTGCTTAAATACAGCTTGAGAAATTTGATTTCTTGTATGTAAGTTTACCGGTTACTAAAGTAAAAATTAAAGTGGGAGGGAACTATTTCTAACTGGCTGAAGAAAATGCTTGTAGTACGACAAATGGAGAGTTTTTAATCATTAATTAGTTTTGTATAATGTAAAATAAGCTTTCCTTATCGCCTGTGTTCACTTAATATTTAATTAACATTAAATTGAAGAGTTTAAAAATAATATTTTTAATTTTGTCCCTTACTTTACGTAAAATAAGTATATCGTATTTTTATTTTTCCCTTTAGATTTTTAAATGTTTTAAAATTTTGTTTTCATAACGTGAAATAAGCATAATTATTTTTTACAATCTCTAGAATATTCAATTGAAATGGGAGTGTATTAATGCTGCAGTTTTTTTTTTTTTTTTAGAAAAAAACAAACCTGAAATATGCAGAAGAACCGGGAGCATTCTGCCATATTATGAAAACAGCTAATTCTTGAAAGCAGGCGAAGTGGTCGAGTACTTTAAAGCTACCGGTATGTATCTAGAGCAGTGATCATCAAGTCGCGTATGAACAGGAGCGGGCAGTGCTTGGCTGATGCGTACTTACTGTAGAGGGCAAAGGACCGGTTTGTGACGTTGCGTTGTAGTGAACAGAGGCGATTCTTGCCATCCATCCAAACAAGAGATGTGAGGAGCAGAAAACACTTCAAAACGTAGGCCACACTGAAGAAATACAGCTTACAGATACATTATACAACTCACAGTAACGAATTCATTCATTCATTCATTCATTCATTTATTTTATTCCATAGATCTTACATGAGCAATGAAGCTTTAAGATGTGGAACATGTCAACATTTTACAATATTACAATTACAATTTTTACAAAGTTTTATAGTTTTACAATTTAGTAATTTTCTACAATTTTTACAATGTTGTACAATTTTTTTTTTTTTTTTTTTTTTTTTTACATTTTGGCGAGATGTAGTGAGATGAAATGAGGTCCGAGGATTCGCCAAAATATTACCCGGCATTTGCCTTTTCGGTGGGGGAAACCTCGGAAAAACCCAACCAGGTAATCAAATCAAAGGGGGTAATCAATCAAAGGTGTTGATGCCAAGGACTCGCCATAGACCATCCGGCTTCAGTCCCACGGCTGTGGAAAACCTCGGAAGAAACCAAAGTCCAAAGGGGGATCCAACCCAAGCCCGAACGCAGCTCCGGAACAGCAGCCCAGCGAGTCTGCCGACTGAGCTACATCGATGGCTCTACTAAAAGTATACAATACATAGCCAATCAGATTATTAAATTTACAAACGCAAACGATCATTCATAAGTTGAGCTATATTATAATACAAAACAATTTAATTAAATTTAAGGTATAAACAATTCAACCAGTTGTGATATACAGAAATTGATAATACATATCATGCAAACTACTTCAAATTACAAACACAAACAATTTATCAGTAGAGCTATATAGATTACTATTCAATTTAAAGCATATACAATTCATCGGCCAAAACTATACAAATATATACAATACAAAGTAGCATACTTTCATTAAGCTATACAAATTTGTGCAATTAATATCAAGTAGATTAATTCAATTTATAATCATAAACAATTCATCAGTTGAGCTATACATATTACCATTCAATTTACAGTAGGTCTATATACAATTCATCAGTAGAGCTACACAGACTAGTAATCATTTTAAGAACATATACAATTCATCAGCCAAACTATACAAACATATACAATCAAATTAGTTCAATTTACAAACTTATTTTCGTTAAGCTATACAATTCATATGAAGTAGATTAATTCAATTTATAAGCTTAAACAATTCATCAGTTGACGTATACAGTACATACAATTCATCAGTTATGCTAAACAAAAAATACAATACATAGTAAACAGATTAAGTCAATATAAAAACATATTTTAGTTGAGCTATATAAAACCCAACCAGGAATATGGCAGATACGAAGAGAAGAGCGTGCAGCATTAATTCAACAATTGAAGGGGACGTTTTCGAAGTTCTATGTTGACTCAACCGGACATGACACAGATGAAATATAAAATATGTTACAAAAGAACACAATTTTACGCTAAATGGAAATTTAATCTGAAACATGCAGGAATATTGTTAGTCGTCAAAAATCGGTTCTTATAGTGGAAAATATGATAAAATCTCATAATACAAATTTTGAAACTTAAACTTTAGTATTTTGATAAAAATGAGAGCAAATTTTAAAATATTACATAAGCCTAACTTGACAACGTCATGTCATTGATGTGACGTCATAATATAAACTGTTTCCGAGTTAGACGCGGTGGATCACCCTTTTTACACTCGGTCCTTTTTGTGTATCAATTATTTGTTCGTCATCCGTTGTAAACATTTACTATACCGTCCATTCTGCTGAAAAATTAGGTACGAAAAAATATTACGTGTGGTGTATTGTACCAGTGTATAGTAACACACAACTTTCGTCACTTTACAAAATGCGAGCAGGCCTACCTACCGTTTTCGCACTTGCACTCTGTGTATAATGTAGCTTTGGTTATCCCTGTATTTATAAGGCGTGTCTTCTTATAATAGGAATACACATAGTACATTAATATCTCGAAAATCTGGCGGGGTCTGGAAGGTGTCGCACAGTATACAGCAGAGAGGCAGGCAATTCTTCAGCTCCATACATAACGCGGAGCACTCGGAACTCAAAATGGGATGTTTCCTCTACCGATTCCTTGGAACAGAAAGAGACTTCTTTCTCCTTTTTATCCTGAAGTGTCCTGCCCAACTGGAAACCTCCTCTTCTCCCTATGATTGCAGCTGCTCTATAATTCATATGCTGCTTCAGTTTACACTCTCTGAGTGTGCCATCACAGTCGTCGTCATGGTTGCTGAATGAAACGACCGCGTAACACTCCACACGAGATTCTTTTCTAAACGCGATACGTTCTCATTTGTGCAACAGTGACTTTCAGTCACTCGGTTTTGTTCATTTATATACAGCAGTGTGATCCAACATGAAACACAAGTGCCAAGTCCGGCCTACAAATGTCTTTATAATATTATGTATGTTTAGTCAACAGTTCGAAGACTGGTTGGCACCCCATTATACACCAATAAGAGATCACTCAAGAGGCAACTAAGCCAAGAGATAATGGGATAGGGTTGCCACCTTAAAATATACAGGGTGTTAAATACGGCATTCAATATTTTGAAACACTACAGTATTTATGAAAATACTGATTATACGGATTATAAAAATTATTACATTCCGAGATTTCTACTACTTCCCTGACCCTACAGCCCTGTGTGTACCTTTGCATCCACTACTACACACCTCCAATCATCTCTGCTTCCAGCCTTAAGTTTACCGCCTCTAATCCTCATTGCAGAAAGATTTGTCCCTATATAGTCTTTATACAATCATCTTGTCCTTGGGCGGCCTTTTCCTCTCCTTGAGGCTCTCACTGAACATTCTTCTTGACACACAGTTACTTATCTTCCATTTCCAGTCATCTTAATATTTGTGGTTTAATAAATATAACAACGTCCTGATACCCTATAACATAAATTAATTTCTAATTAGTTCGTATTCTCCATCTATGCTTCTCTTGTTTGATAGGTCGGAATTTCTTTCTAAGGATCTTCGTTCAAAGGAACAAGGAGCATATTATTCATTTCAATTTAGAGTCCTAACCTCTTCAGAGATATTAATAATAGTCGATATCGTCCCCGTCGACACAATCTGCATCAACTTCGTCGACACAGTCTTCATCGTCTCCGTCGACACAGTCTGCATCGTCCCCGTCGACACAGTCTGCATCAACCCCGTCGACAAAATCTGCATCGTCCTCGTCGACACAGTCTGCATCGGCCTCGTGGACACAGTCTGTATCGTCCTAGTGGACACAGTCTGCCTCGTCCCAGTCGACACAGTCTGTATCGTCTCCGTCGAGACTTTCTGCATCGTCCTCGTGAACACAATCTGCATCGTCATCGTCGACACAGTCTGCATCGTCCTCGTCGACACGGTCTGCATCGTCCCAGTCCACATAGACTGCATCGTCCTCGTCGACACGGTCTGTATCGTCCTCGTGGGCACAGTCTGCATCATCCTCGTGGACACAGTCTGCATCGGCCTCGTGGACACAGTCTGCATCGTCCCCGTCGACACAGTCTGCATCGTCCCCGTCGACACAGTCTCTGCATCGTCCTCGTGGAAACAGTCTTCATCGTCTTCGTGGACACAGTCTGCATCGTCCTCGTGGACACAGTCTGCATCGGCCTCTTAGACACAATCTGCATCGTCCTCGTCGACACAGTCAGCATCGTCCTCGTCGACACAGTTTGCATCGTCCTCGTCGACACAGTTTGCATCGTCCTCGTCGACACAGTTTGCATCGTCCTCGTCGACACAGTCTACATCGTTCTAGTGGGCACAGTCTGCATCATCCTCGTGGACACAGTCTGCATCGGCCTCGAGGACACAGTCTGCATCGTCCCCGTCGACACAGTCTGTATCGTCCCCGTCGACACAGTCTGTATCGTCCCCATCGACACAGTCTGTATCGTCCTCGTCGACACAGTCTGTATCGTCCCCGTGGACACAGTCTGTATCGTCCCCGTCGACACAGTCTGTATCGGCCTTGTGAACACAGTCTGCATCGGCCTCGTGGACACAGTCTGTATCGTCCCCGTGGACACAGTCTGTATCGTCCCCGTGGACACAGTCTGTATCGTCCCCGTGGACACAGTCTGCATCGGTCTCGTGGACACAGTCTGTATCGTCCCCGTCGACACAGTCTGTATCGTCCTCGTGGACACAGTCTGTATCGTCCTCGTGGACACAGTCTGTATCGTCCTCGTGGACACAGTCTGTATCGGCCTCGTGGACACAATCTGTATCGTCCCCGTCAACACAGTGTGTATCGTCCCCGTGGACACAGTCTGCATCGGCCTCGTGGACACAGTCTGCATCGTCATCGTGGACACAGTCTGCATCGCCCCCGTCGACACAATCTGCATCGCCCCCGTCGACACAGTCTGCATCGTCCTCGTCGACACAAGTCTGCATCGTCCTCGTGGAAACAGTCTTCATCGTCTTCGTGGACACAGTCTTCATCGTCCTCGTGGACACAGTCTGCATCGGCCTCTTAGACACAGTCTGCATCGTCCCCGTCGACACAGTCTGCATCGTCTTCGTGGACGCAGTCTGCATCGTCCTCGTCGACACAGTCTGTATCGTCCTCATGGACACAGTCTGCATCGGCCTCGTGGACACAATCTGTATCGTTCCCGTCGACACAGTCTGCATCGCCCTCGTGAACAGTCTGCATCGGCCTCATGGACACAGTATGCATCGTCACCGTCGACACAGTCTCTATCGTCCTCGTGGACTCAGTCTGCATCGTCCTAGTGTACACAATCTGCATCGCCCTAGTGGACACAGTCTGCATCGTCCTAGTGGACACAGTCTGCATCGTCCTAGTGGACACAGTCTGCATCGTCCTAGTGGACACAGTCTGCATCGTCCTAGTGGACACAGTCTGCATCGTCCTAGTGGACACAGCCTGCATCGTCCTCGTCGACAGAGTCTGCATCGTCCTCGTCGACAGAGTCTGCATCGTCCTCGTCGACACAGTCTGCATCGTCCTCGTCGACACAGTCTGCATCGTCCTCGTCGACACAGTCTGCATCGTCCTCGTCGACACAGTCTGCATCGTCTTCGTCGACACAGTCTGCATCGTCCTGGCGACACAAGTCTGTATCGTCCTCGTCGACACAGTCTGCTTCGTCCTCGTCGACACAGTCTGCTTCGTCCTCGTCGACACAGTCGGCATCGTCCTCGTCGACACAGTCTGCATCGTCCTCGTCGACACAGTCTGCATCGTCCTCGTCGACACAGTCTGCATCGTCCCCGTCGACACAGTCTGCATCGTCCTAGTGGACACAGTCTGCATCGTCCTCGTCGACACAAGTCTGCGTCGTTCTCGTGGTCACAGTGTGTATCGTCCTCGTCGACACAGTCTGCATCGTCCCAGTCGACAAAGACTGCATCGTCCCAGTCGACACAGTCTACATGTCCCCGATAGCACAGTCTGCATCGTCCCCGTCGACATAGTCCGCATCGTCCCCGTCGACACAGTCCGCATCATCCCCGTCGACACAGTCCGCATCGTCCCCGTCGAACAATCTGCATCGTCCTCGTCGAAACAGTCTGCATCGTCCTCGTCGACACAAGTCTGCATCGTCCCCGTCGACACAGTTTGTATCGTCCTCGTGGACACAGTCTGCATCGTCCCCGTCGACACAGCCTGTATCGTCCCCGTCGACACAGTCTGCATCGTCCACGTCGAGACGGCCTGCATCGTCCTAGTGGACACGGTCTGCATCGTCCTCGTGGACACGGTCTGCATCGTCCTCGTCGACACGGTCTGCATCGTCGCAATCCACATAGACTGCATAGTCCTCGTCGACACGGTCTTTATCGTCTTCGTGGGCACAGTCTTCATCATCCTCGTGTACACAGTCTGCATCGGCCTCGTGGACACAGTCTGCATCGTCCCCGTCGACACAGTCTGTATCGTCCCCGTCGACACAGTCTGTAATGTCATCGTGGACACAGTCTGCATCGTCCTCGTCGACACAGTCTGCACCGTCCTCGTCGACACAGTCTGCATCGTCCTCGTCGACACAATCTGCATCGTCCTCGTCGACACAGTTTGCATCGTCCTCGTCGACACAGTCTGCATCGTCCTAGTGGACACAGTCTGCATCGTCCCCGTCGACACATTCCGTATCGTCCTCGTCGACACAGTCTGCATCAACCTCCTCGACACAGTCTGCATCGTCCCCGTCGACACATTCTGCATCGTCCTCGTCGACACAGTCTGCATCGTCCTAGTGGACACAGTCTGCATCGCCCTAGTGAACACAGTCTGCATCGTCCCCGTCGACACAGTCCGTATCATCCTCGTCGACACAGTCTGCATCGTCCTCGTCGACACAGTCTGCTTCGTTCCCGTCGACACAGTCTGCATCAACCTCGTCGACACAGTCTGCATCGTCCTCGTAGGCACATTCTGCATCGTCCTCGTCTACACAGTCTGCATCGTCCTCGTCTACACAGTCTGCATCGTCCCCGTCGACACAGTCTGTATCGTCCCCGTCGACACAGTCTGTATCGTCCCCGTCGACACAGTCTGTATCGTCCTCGTCGACACAGTCTGTATCAACCTCGTCGACACAGTCTGCATCGTCCTCGTCGACACAGTCTGCATCGTCCTCGTCGACACAGTCTGCATCGTCCCCGTCGACACAGTTTGCATCGTCCTCGTCGACACAGTCTGCATCGTCCTAGTAGACACAGTCTGCATCGGCCTAGTGGACACAGTTTGCATCGTCCCCGTCGACACAGTCCGTATCGTCCTCGTCGACACAGTCTGCATCAACCTCCTCGACACAGTCTGCATCGTCCTCGTGGAAACAGTCTTCATCGTCTTCGTGGACACAGTCTTCATCGTCCTCGTGGACACAGTCTGCATCGTCCTCGTCGACACAGTCTGCATCGTCCTAGTGGACACAGTCTGCATCGTCCCCGTCGACACAGTCTGCATCGTCCTCGTCGACACAGTCTGCATCGTCCTAGTGGACACAGTCTGCATCGTCCCCGTCGACACAGTCTGCATCGTCCACGTCGACACAGTCTGTATCGTCCTCGTCGATACAGTCTGCATCAACCTCGTCGACACAGTCTGCATCGTCCTCGTCGACACAGTCTGCGTCGTCCTCGTCGACACAGTCTGCATCGTCCCCGTCGACACAGTCTGCATCGTCCCCGTCGACACAGTCTGTATCGTCCCCGTCGACACGGCAATCTCTTCCATGCACCTTTGCAAACTCCCTCAAGAACTCTCGCAATCTGTACCACGTACTCTCGTAAACTCTCCCACCCCTATAGCCTACATTGATTGTTTCTCTCATACCCACTCACTATCCTTCTCGATCTTCTCTCTCTTTCTGGATATACTAAGTCACTCGATGATTGTCTTTCCTTGGACAATATCGGTACTAGATATATTTGGCATTTATTGGTAAATATATTCATAATTACTTACTCTGTTGATTTTTTAAAAACCGTTTGAAGTAAGGAGTCTGTTGAAATGTGGTGCAACGATAATGCTAATAGGGTAATAACAAAATAGGAAAGACAGGAACAGTGGAGCTACTCGCAGAATACAAGGCCTCAGCCGCCATTTTCATCAAAAGTATCGTATGAGATGGCAGGATTCGACACCATGGTGAGAAGCACTCGACACATTGAGCAGTATAGAGTCAAAATTTTCACGAGTTTCAATTTTATACAGAAATCTCACATTGATAAAGTATGAATTACAAGTAAATAGCTGTGACTCGAAGGGTTAAACACAATAGAATAACGGTTAAATTGCTTTTACGCGTAAATCGATCACCTACACATACCTGCTTCGCTGTTCTACATTATTGGCAAGTGAATCAATTAAATTGTCCTCTCGGTACAATTGGGGCGTTGACAACAAAAACGTCCCTCGTCAAAATTTCAATTTTACTGGAGAACAAATAGAGATCCATCAGATTTGTCAGTGTTACACAATCACTCAAATCTCGTCGCATTGTGGGACATGACAGGGCTTGTCTTTGTGACAAACCGTAGCCGTGTTGAAGTATCTAATTTAACTATCAGCTATCTCCGTCATCTCCATTTCACCATTCTTTGCCAGTCTTTCATGAGGACTCTATTGTTTCCACTAAGTCCCATATATTTGAGTTCAATGAAAATTGGCTTACAATGCACTAGCTGTGCGGATACAAACTGCTACTATTCCCTCATATTGACTACAAAAATCCATAAACCATCCTCAATGAATGCCATGTGTAAGAATTACTATTTCACTAAATGTTACAGCGTAGATGGAATAGTCAGAGACAAGTTGCATCTGTCGGTATAGTGACAGACTGGGAACTGAAGGTGCCAGGCACATGCCCAGGTGAATTCGGGATACCTGTCTCATGATACATTTAATAAAAATTGCGGGTTCCACTCAGCCTCCTATGAAATTGGGTTTCGGAATTTTTTCGGGACTATGAGGAGACCGAAGTTTGGTGCTCACTGCAATATTTCTTTCCAGTGCCGAGATAAAGAAAACCTGGAAACTCTACCTCTTTGTCCTCTTATAGGCCTAGGCCTATAGATGGACGCCTTTATATTTATAAAATAATATTTATGGAATAATATTAACCATGTATTCTGTTGTATCACATCCATATTCTAATTATTTTCTTTTATCTCTCTCTAAGTGGACTGATAGCCTTATAGGCCTAAGTAGTTACAGTCAAATTTGGACTTGTTTCTAACCTAACTCTAGGTGGAAAGCGGTAACATTTTCGTAACTTTGAGGACTGATATTGTCACTCCTCCACCGAAGACAAACAAGACATCGAAATTACAACAAATAAACATCCATCCATACACTAGCATCAAAACTTAACAATGGTCTCTTTCTTTAAAATGTGTTGTAATAATAAATGTTTTTCACAAATTATAAAGACAGAAGTTCAAAACACTGTCACCCAACATTTATCCACACAAAATCACAAAAAATCGTAAGTCCGAATATGTAAATTCTATTTCACTCAACATTATAGTCAATTGTAAGCACAAAGCACGTATAATATTTTACTTCATAATTGATCACTCTTGGATATTTTATTAATTTCTGTGGTCATCGTGTTGTAATATTTACGAAATCATTTTGTGGAAAAGAGTAACCAAGTAAAAACTTAAATATATATTTTAATGGCTTCATAGAGAATAAACTGTAAAGGGTATGAGCTAAACTTCAATACCAGATATAACACTATCCACTGAAAAACATTCAACGCGTGAAAATTGAAATAAATGGGGAAATAATAGAACAAATTTCTGAGTTCACTACACGTTTTCTTTAGTGCCAAACAAATTTCAAAATCCATTGTTTTCGATTAAGATGTAAATAATATAACAAATTACAAGCACTCTGTACACATCTAGAGATCCCGTTACCTCAGCAGTGTAACTGCTATGCAGAGTTTTGCTACGGAAGGCTGTAATAGTAATATGCGTTACAAGAGCGGTATGTTGAAGTTTTCATGTTCGAGGAAAAGTTTGAAAAAGCGAAACGTAGTTGAGCTTTTTTAATTTCCGAGAATTGAAAGAAAACATACCGCTCGTGTATCGTACATTATTTTGTGCGAAGATCGTTTATTACATGCCTGAAAGAGGAATTTCTAATTAGTTGCAATGAAATCTCCATCTTGGTTTCTGTTCAATGACGGCAAATTTGCAAAACAAAAATATCTATCTTCAACATTGTTGCTTTAAAATGTTTTCTGTGTTTACTATACTCCAGCAGGCCGTGATATGCGTCTGTCTTTCCCCCCCCCCCCAGTCTATAAATGCGAACTTAAAACAAACGATAAGGTTATGTAATGATTTATTTTTCATTTTAATATTTTAACAATAGCCTATTATTTATATAATATATTGCAGTAATAACATCGGCATCTGCAATCTTGTTGATTTTTTCACTGCTTCCTTAATGTTACTTGCATCACGAATGCAGTAACTTTAGTGGAGTTGTAGAGTTTACTTAATTTATGCAAATATTTAAAAACATTAATTAACAGTGCAATTTAGGTGAAATTGCAGTGGTAAGTTTCAATTTATAATTATTACTATATTGAACGTCTTTAAAAATAATATGTTAAAAGCCTAAAGCAGTAAAATTAATATGTCACTTAAGCGGTAGGAAGAGGGAAATTGTTATGCGTGTTAGGTTGGGAATACTGAATGAGGAATTTTACACTTTCCGCGGATTGGTTTTGTGCGGAAAGCAAGCAAATACGCACGATCTCGCACAAAGGTAATTTCCACTTTAAACTTGTTTCCAAGTCGAAAATATCTCGTCTTTTCAAGCTAACATGTTTTTCTATGACTATTACATTTTTACTACGTCACACTACTTTTTACCAATAAAACGGAACGAAAGGACGTCTTTCAACCAATCATGGCTGCTTATCGCACAATTTTATCGCGTCCCTAGCATTTGTTTATTTTTATCACTACCATAGCATTTGTTTCTTTGTTTGCCAATATTTCAAACTGCACTGGTCTGGACGTCAAAAAAAAAAACAGAAAATTACAAACCACTCCAGTCGATGCACAGCACTTTCAAATATGACTCGCATTGGCATTCAAGAACAAGAATTAATAAAGACCATTGGTCATAGCTATGCATCTTCCCTGAAACCCTATTTACAAATAAATGAAGAGCACTATTCGGAAATCCTGAATAATTTGAGGGATGCACCATGTACATCAAAGAGTTCACATCCTTTACGCACACGTCCAATATAATATCAACTGAACCACCAACCACTAAAACATTCAAATTTGAAAATTGTACTTTCAATAATTGTTTCTTAAAAAGTTATTCATGTTTATTTTTTATTTCATCATCGTTGATTAAAACGTTTCTTGTTTATTTCATCATCCCTAATTAAAACTTTTCTTTTTTTTCCTAGGTTATTTTACGACGCTTTATCAACAGCTTAGGTTATTTAGCGTCTGAATGAGATGAAGATGATAATGCCGGTGAAATGAGTCCGGGGTCCAGCACCGACAGTTACCCAGCATTTGCTCATGGTAAAACTTTTCTAACACTTGTTTTTATTATTTAGATTATGTTTGTTATAGCTTCTGCTATATGATATTGTGGATAGTCACGTATCACAGATTGTTTAATACTAAGATTTATTGAAAATCATCTGTCAAGTGACGTTGATTACTGGGATCCGGATGATTGAAGTGGAATGTAAATGTTTTAATAAAAACGAAACTTAATCAACAAAGCCCTCTTGACTAGCAACCGTCCACAGAGTTCAATGAAGATTCCAGAGTTGGCACAACTGATAACAAGAAAACAGCTAATCCGTTGAATGGCTAATCATAACACACTATTGCCATCTAGCGTAATGTTGAGATGGTACAATAATACATTTGAAGACAGTTGTATTTTCATAAGTCAATTAATATTTTATTATATTGGAGTATTTTGTTACTTCTAATCTTTATATACTTTCTTCTAATCGTGTAATAGTCAATTAAATCCCACTCGAGTTTTGATTTTCTCTGGATAAATCAAAACCTCTAGTGAGATTACTGTTGATAAAATAATATTCATTCAACAGAATTTGCTTTATATTCTAAAGCTTATGATTTAAATTTAATCAAAATCAACTACGGTACTGTAGTTTTCATCTTCTTTATATACAGTATTTGAGTTCATATATATATATATATATATATATATATATATATATATATAGTCACACTCCTGAAGCGTTGAAATGTCATCTTCATGAGCCAATATAGCACCTGTTTTTTTAAATGTTCTGTGACTAAAAAAAGTGAAAACTAAATTAACTTGTAAATTCATAATAGAAATTAACACACGAGACTGTGTGCGCAGGCGTAATAAACAACCCTGAAGACTGCAGGGCCTTTCCTTTTTTGGAGTTGACCGTTATCTCTGTCCCTGGGGTCGTCTAATGAACGAGACAAGCTCCAGCGCAAGAGGAGACCTGAGCCTTCGTATTATGACTCTAAATTGCTCGAGTACGTTCTTATACACACACCGCCAATAATGAAGTTTTCTTTAGAATGAGAGGAGAAATACATATTATGGAAATACTTTGCAATTCCATGAGAAATGTAAATAAGGACATGTTCTAATACTGTTAGTTTCCTTCGGTATTGAGGGAATAAAAAGCAGCGTAGGCCCTAATAGACTCAACAAGATTTCTGTGTGGGCTTGTAAGTGATAATGGTGATCTATTTTTTTTTTCTTTTTTTTTTCATTTCATTTATTGTACCTCCGTAGATCTTATATTATTATTGAATTTTAAGATGTGGAACAAGTCAAGGCGATCAGCAAAAACGTTTTTAAGGAGGGAAAAAATAAAAAAAAATACTGCGATAAGAGAGGAAATAGATGTTACGAAAGAAATTATGATAGAATAAATGCAGCTAAGATGGTAGGGCATGTTATTAGAAGAGAAAATAGATTAAATAGAGAAATCTAATTTTTTCAACAGAAGGAAGAGAGGTAGACCAATCCACATGGGCAAAGGAAATGAAGATTATGCAGAAAATTATTATGATGTATGAATAATGAACGAGACCTGGAATCATTCTGCAAGTTATGACGAAGACAAAAGTCCACTTCCTCTGCAATCTGATACCTTTCTAGTTCCCAGCCCATTGATCTATCGTCTGAGCTAAATCGGATATAAAGTCCTGCATTAATTTACTGTAATACACCTATTGCCATATACTTTTCCCCTAGCTTGTCAAAATTTCATTTGTTTTTAAAGCGAGTTTCTTCAGAGCTCCTATACCCGTTCCTCTCATCTCAAACGCCATCCTTTTATCTTCTTACACATTTCTTGTGCTCTTCTGTTCTGCAAGGCTTCCACCACGTCTTCATTCCAGTCTCTGACTGATATTTCAGTCTTCCACTCCTTGGGTTTCATTTTTATACTATTTGGGGCCATCTAGAGTGTTCCATTCTTCTTAGAAGTCTATTCAATTTTAATCTCTTGTTTTATATTTATTAATATATTAACTTAGGTTGTAAATTCTTTTCAGCTCTGAGAACAAGTAAACAAGTTTCTTATGAAAAGAAATTTTTTATGAAGTATTGGACTCATAATGTGAATTTTATTTCCACTTTAACAAACAAAATATAAGACTACTTTTTCGTTACGTGAGGTGGGGATCTCATGCATACAATATGAGAAGATAAAATCTATTTCGCTGGCTCCGTGGAAAGGTTACATTTAAAATTTCACGCCAACATGAGCGTAATAGTTTTGAGTAGAGCTACTGCAAGGCCTCTTTCATACGTGTAAAAAATCTGGAATCTCTGACCCATATGAAGAGCACCGCCAGCACACTTTGCTTTTTATCAAGTCTAATTTGTACTAATGGCAATCTTTCACATTTTAATTGTATTATTATCATCCTAACACACTATAACTAGCAGCAAAGATAATAAACTAATTCTATCCTCTAAACTTCAAACAACTATGTGCATACAGTAGTACAAGGCAGCATAGAAAATAAACAGTCTACATGGATTACATTTAAACATATTGGGTGCTATTCATAGACATTTCGCTAGCCCGCGCTACGAGCGTGCTAAACAAGCCCCGGCTATCGACTGATTACTTGTACAGGATTCATATCATATCACATCGCTAACACTGGTTTATGAATTCGAAAAACGTTAGTTCGCTCATCATCCACCGGAAGCCCGCGCTAAGAATGTCTATGAATATGGCCCATTGATGCTGAAGTTAGACTAAGAACAAGGCGAAAAATAGGAAATATTGGATAATGCTGGGTTTGCAGTGAAAGACCTACCCTTGGTCACAACACAGAACACTATGAATAAATAAATGAATGAACGTTCAGGCTAAATGAGATTAGCAGAATAATAGCGTTATGTAGTCTTGCACTATCACCTAGCAACATAGTAGCTTGTGGCGGACAAGCTCGAAGTTTGAGTTTTTCAGGATTCTCCCGTTTCCCCACGTTAAGCATCAACATTATTTCGTCCGAAGCCGCGTCTATGCCTCAGCTCTAGCGCTCTAGTCTTCCACCCAGATGACTCATTTTTGATTCCCTGCCAGGTCGTGATGGAGTTTGTGGTGAATAAATAATATTTCACGGAGTTTTTTTATCAGAGTACTCCCGTTTCTCTGTTTTATTCCACCAATACTCTCCTCATCTCCCTCATTTCTCTGCAAAAATTAAAAATATGCTGGGGTTAAGTCTGGGGACAGTAAGGGTTTCCAATGCTGATATGGGAAGGTTTTCTGTTTTGGTTTCAGGCTCTAGGTCCTGGGTCTTTCCAGGTAACAGTCTGAGGTTAGGTCCTGTGTCTGTCAGAGCTTAGGCAGGCTGGTACGCTTGCCAGCATGGGATTAACAAATGCCACCCAAGTTACCTGTCAGAGTAGAATGATGTGGCTTATAGGGCGACCAATGGGCCAATATGAGCCTTAAATTACATGGATTAAATCCGGTTCCACCTCTAGTTAGCCAGTCATCCACTCCGATTGATTTCCATTCCATATTAATGTTATAACAATCCCCGACCTTCATTCATTCATTTACACGTTCACCCACTCAGCTACCCATTCACCCACTCAGCTACTCATCAACTACTCATTCACCCACTCAGCTACTCATTCTCACACTCAGCTACCCATTCTCCCACTCAGCTACTTATGCATCCACTCAGTTACCCATTCACCCACTCAGCTACTCATTCTCCCACTCAGCTACTCATTCCCCACTCATTTACTCATTCACCCACTCAGCTACCCATTCATCCACTCAGTTACCCATTCACCCACTCAGCTACTCATTCCCCCACTCATTTACTCATCCTCTCACTCAGCTACTCATTCTCCTACTCAGTTACCCATTCATCCACTCAGTTACTCATTCCCCCACTCATTTACTCATTCACCCACTCATTTACTCATTCACCCACTCATTTACTCATTCACCCACTCAGCTACTCATTCTCACACTCAGCTACTCATTCTCACACTCAGCTACCCATTCTCCCACTCAGCTACTTATTCATCCACTCAGTTACCCATTCACCCACTCAGCTACTCATTCTCCCACTCAGCTACTCATTCTCCCACTCAGTTACCCATTCATCCACTCAGTTACCCATTCATCCACTCAGTTACCCATTCTCCCACTCAGCTACTCATTCCCCCACTCATTTACTCATTCACCCACTCAGCTACTCATTTTCCCACTCAGTTACCCATTCACCCACTCAGTTACTCATTCATCCACTCACTCATTCACTTACTCATTCACTTATTAATTACTTATTTGTTTCTTTGTTGGCGAAATAATGTTATTAAATATCAATTAAGTACCCATTTCATTTTCTTCGGATAAATTCGCTCGTGCTCTGCGCTCTTGAATTTATTGACAAAATGAAACTCTCTTATGATATTACCTATGCAAATGGTGGTGATGATAGTAATAGTCACTATGATGACGAAATACCTTGTTAATATTCTGAACAAGAAGTAGAGCAGTACAATGCTCTAAACGAACCGATTTATTTCAACTGAAAATCTTACTTCAGTTTTTTACCAGATGGGTCACCAGCGTGGATTCGAAATGAGGAGTAGACCTCGTGATCAGAGATTGCGTTTACGAGTGGGTTCGAATTCATTTACACCGGTGGTTACCTTTCTAGGTTTTCTTTTTAGATGTCTCCTAACTACACATATGCGTCGAATACTAAATAAATCCACGGCGAATTCTAGGACTCAATTCGCCGAAAACAGTTTCGCTGCCATCAATCTCATCAACGTCTGGTAACCTCATAGCTGAGATACAGCATCGCTATATAACCGATTAAAAATACTGTGTTGCGTTAGTGAACACGAAAAGGCTTTCTCTTCCATTCTACCAGATAGCACACACAAATATAAAAAAAAAAATACAAACACTGATGAAAGCTCTAAATATTGAAACATGAACAATCATTCACTGCAGTGAAGGCGTATTTAAATCTTAACAATCTTAAGGGAAGACTCCACTGAAAATCATGAAAATTTTTCCAAATTTTTTTAGCTATTTCACTTATTCAGAATTTATATTTTCATACACCAAATGGATTCAGCTCAAAATACTCGTATGTTTACACTTTTTTTAATTAAGGCTGGAAGGGGACGTGGAATTTAAAGAGCTGTCAAAATTGTTTTTCATCGAAGAATTCTTTTTTAAAATTTCTGATTACAAATCTAGTAACTTTTTGTTGGCTCCCTGAAGTTACTAGATGGAATGTAGCGGAGGAGAATATTCATTTACATATTCATTTTATTTTCAAATCTATTTTTCTGTGTTCATTTTTGTTGATTCAACACCAACTTTCTAATGCCAAATATTAATCAATCTGGATGAAATTTTTACTGCAAGTATTTATAAGGTAGCTGCATGTTTCTATGCATTTATTTTGTGAGAAATACTGCTAGTTTATTTTATTAATAGTTTTCTTAATTCTGCTAGTTTATTTTATTAATATTTTTCTTAAGAAAAATATTAATAAAATAAACTAGCAACATCTCACAAAATTAATGCATAGAAACATGCAGCTACCTCATAAATACTTGCAGTAAAAATTTCATCCAGATTGATTAATATTTGGCACAAGAAAGTTGGTGTTGAATCAACAAAAATGAACATAAATTAATATTCTCCTCCGCTACATTCATCTAGTAACTTCAGGAAGCCAACAAAAAGTTACTAGATTTGTAATCAGAAATTTTAAAAAAAGAATTCTTCGATGAAAAACAATTTTGACAGCTCTTTAAATTCCACGCCCCCTTCCAGCCTTAATTTAAAAAGTGTAAACATACGAGTATTTTTAATCAGAATTGAGCTGAATGCATTTGGGTTATGAAAATATAAATTCTGAATAAGTGAAATAGCGAAAAAAAAATTGGAAAAATGTTCATGACTTTCAGTGGAGTCTTCCCTTAAGAAACGTAGTTTAAAAAACCCTTCCCTTGTTTACCGCAGATAAAGTGGAAACCTCATTAGCATCATGTTTTGGTCAAGTACCGCCTATTGGAAGTAAAACCGAAATGTAGCTGTGAAAGTGGTCTTGAATTTTGAAATACTGTGGACAATTACCTGGAATCTCAGTTTGGCATGCTGAGAATGATGCAAATACCATATCACTTTTATAAGGTCTATGTTCAGCATGAAGTTATTATCAAATAACATTAATTCTCTAAGTTCTTCGTTAACCCTTGGACTTTCAAAGTAAACTAAACCACTGCGGTAGCATGACTTGAAGTGTCCCGATGTTTTCTCGGCCATGAAATGTAGTGTCGATATAGATTTTGTTACTCTGATAGTGAAAAATTAGAGAAGAAGAAACGATTACGTATAAAAATAATATATTCAAAATTAAATATGTAATTCAAAAAAAAAATTCAAGGGGGTGGGTTCAAACACGGTAACCTCACTCCACTTTGAATACGCCCCTGGATAATATGACTATAAATAGCCACTGATGAAATTATAATAGCACAGGGGCATCATTTTATTTTTACTTCAATTTTATTGTATCTGAATTGTTTAATGTACTTCACTCCCATCCCTTCTTCTAATGAAGTTCAACCGTCCTCCACACAGAACCAAGACCGCATATACAGTCATAGCAGCCTTACGGTCATAGTAAACAGTAGGTTCCAGAAATATGTTCGCGTTTTCCAGTGACGAAAGAGCTTTCAATATTGAATCATTTTCGCACAGGTACTAGCTACCCTCCATTTGCCTACGTCGCATCCAGGCTTCCCCCACCAGCTTCTACCCGCCCCTCTGTAAAGGCTAGTGGCTGGGCTGTCTTAGCTCTTTTCTGAGAACATTAATTTCTGTTAGGAATTGGACGTCTACGTAATATTATACAACTGTTTAAAATAACATAAATAAAAGAGCCTCGTTAAGTAGCCTAATTAACCCTTAAATTGACAATGTATCCTATAGGAAACAACAGGTTAATAGGCCATATGCTATAATTTTAATAGAACAATAGAAAAAAATTGGTTGGAAAATTAAAATTTTACAATACTACAATACTCGTATAATATTCTACAAGACATAAAGATATGGACATTGCGATAATTGTTTTCTTTACGGTCTGACAAGATTTAATGAACTAGTATGAGAAATGAAGCTTTGCCAAGTTAAGGGTCGACTGTCACGTGATTTCCCCCCTTTCAACGACCCTACGACATAACCACCTGGACGGACAGTAGATAGCATGTCTGAGTAATTTTATCTGTTCGGATCGGGCTGAAGTGAAGATTGAATTTACAGTACGTAAGGTACTATTTTATAGAGTTGGTACAGAATTATTTCAACATGAGTTACTGCTAGTACGAAGGACGAAACTGGTAATTGGAATTAGGTACAATAGTCTATAGTGCGATAATATGCTCAATAGAACTGAAGCCTGTATCGAAATGAACGGCCATCACTTTCAAAAATGTGTTTAAATATTTATATTATGATTATTTTTCAATTTAACTTCATTGTTTATAGTGTACCCTAATGTGCTGTAGACGGTATAATATACACTGCATAATGAATACGCCTTCATGGACAGCTTAGTTCGTGAGTAAAAACACTTATTGTTAATACTGTACTGTATTTTGATTAAACAAAAACCTAATGAAAATTATCAAACTCAAAATCGAGATATTTCATAGTTTCTTCCCTCCTATACCTAGCTTGTATATTACGCCAGTATCATCGAACTCCAGTCGTGGAAGGGGGTAGTAAAAGGTGTTTCCGATTCTCAACCGTTGATCCAAAGGTATAGCCAGGTTAATATTAGAAATGTTAGTAAAAATAAAATGTCCATGTATAAAATAAACAAGTTCTGGAAGAAAATCTGTTCTGCAATTATCTTGTCACCTACGAATTTCACAGAATCTATCGCATTCAAACGATTTTCATTTGACAAGAAGCCCTCTGAGCTATAGTTGGCGCTCGACGAATTTATAACAGTTGTATAAGCTATGTCACCTAAGTAGAAGGAGGGAGAGAGGGAGAGGGGGAGGGGGGAGAGAGAGAGAGAGAAGAGAAAAGAGAAAGAAATAAAGAAGAAAAAAAGATCAGCGAGAATGGAAAATGAGGCAAAAGCAAAGCAATTCTAAGAAACAAAAGCAAAAAAGGAGGGAGGCATATAAAATAAATGCAAGATATTTCCCACGTTTTAATTTCTCATGTTATCCAGAACTTTATGTATGCGCTCAAGACAAAATCTGATGAATAACTTAATGCTCAGCAGCTGTTGAGACTGCGAAGACGACTCTTCACAGCGAACAAGAAGCAACGGGGATAACAGAGCACAAACGGCATTGTTAGCGCGACTTATGAATTAATAATAACTTTTTTTGCATTTCTGCTTTTATATTTCCAGTACGTAAAGCTACAAACCGTAGCATCAAAAGTTTAACGCTGTCACCATGCCAGTAATTTTTCTGTTGTATTATCTTGCGTTATTCAAAAGTGACAGAGTGGCGAAGCATCGCGTAGTCTTTATATTAATAAACAGAGCGGGAGAGAACACGGCGAGTAACTTAAGATTCTGTAAAGGAAGCCTTAGTATGTGCTGAGGATTATACACCAGCTCCCTGCACCTCTACTGTTGAGTATAACGCTCACCTGGAACAAATACAGTCTTGCAATTTTGTGGCGTTATAGACCTGGACTTTTTAAAAAAGGAACTGATTATTTTAGACAAAAATTTGGCGATGCTCTCGTTCATGTATTTGAGCCTTCTTTTATTTGCGTGTGAAGAAAAGTACTATTCTATAATAAGATAATTCGATATATTGCATCATCTTACAAGAAAACATTCTGATGGTGACAGATAAGAAAAAGTTAATTTTTTTCTTTCACCATGTTAATAATGTCAAAAGAAGTGCTTATACAAATTTTGGCCACTCAACGGCAATTACGAGGCAGTCCAGAAAGTGATTTTTCCTGATGGGAACATTTATTTGAAACGAATACAGCAATTGTTGCGCTATTTTCAACATATCCTTCACTGAAATTGAGACATTTGTCATACCATGGGATCCTTGTGTCGTAGAATTCAGCCGCCTGGGATCGGAACCAGCGCTTGACAGCTGTCTGCATCTCTCTGTCGATCCCATGATATGACAAAATAATGTCTCAGTTCCAGTGTGGAATATATTGAAAAATAGCTCAACAATTGCTGTGTCTGTTCCAATAAATTTTCCAATGAAATTGTGTTTTCTTTCTGTTAACGGCCCCTAGAGAATTTATTTTTTTTTACAGCTCTCGTAATTGCGATCGAGTGGCCAAAATTTGTATAAGCACTTCTTTTGACATTATTAATATTAATGAATTTTTAATCTGCCCCCATTAGAATGTTTGCTTGTTAGACAAAGAAAAATACCTGCTGTCATACGCTAAGTCCCCTTCGGAATAGTTCGGTCGATTTCGTAAGAGCTTAGTTTTAAAAGTGAACGTATTTTATTACGCAAGGCTCCGCTTTGTTTTGTTGTTTTTTCTGTTTGTTGCTTTTTCTGTCTCTCTTTTCTCAATCAGTTTTATAAATAATCTATGACAATGATATATTCGAGGCGTAAATTAGGTGCAAATTAAACATCTTTTTCTTAATCGTGTCAGAAAGTGGTCTTGAGACAAATTCACTCTATAGGAGAGCGGTCATTTTTTGTGTCCAAGAGTGTACATACATCACTCTGAAGAGAAAGACATGCGAACAGTCAACTCGAAGGACCAATTTTCAGCTCGAAAATACGACAGAGATGGCTAAGCCGTGTTCTTATTTATGGTATCCAAATTTAAATTATCTCGCCATTTGGGCGCCCCCAGCAGGTCCTGTGTAGAATCCTTTATATATAATACAATGAACAAGTTTAGGGACATGTGGATCCACTGAGCGAAGATACTATGGTTCTTATTATTATTAGCCACTTCTTTTTTACTCAAAATCTATTGTAATCTCTATATATGTATGTGATCTGTTCATAAACAATTACAAGAATTATTTATTCACTAAAGGGGTGAGTAACATTCTATTTACTTCTCAGTTTTATTGCCAACGATTTCTTATTTCTTCATTATCACCATTGGTTTTTCTCTTGTTTTCACTTTCTCCTACCGCTGTCAACAGTCATTTTTAATTAATGTATGGGCACATAATTAGATATTTGATAGCTGTCACAACCAGGGTTTAATAATCGGCCTCCTAATCAATTCTAAATGAATATTTATATTTAATTCAATTTTTTCTTTAATAGAAACCCTAGTTAGGTAGGCTAACATCGAAAAAGTTATTGGAAATGCAACAAACAATTTAGCCTACAAGACAAATTACATTTTATAAAGAATATAAATGATGATTAATTATGCAATCGATGACTCCAGTGTAGTGGAGGATATCATGTCCATGGTGCTGTCAGGAACTTTTAATTTTCGGAAGACTTCTAAGGACTCCCGTGGGATTGTGCCTCTAGCCCTAATCATAATCCCTATAACGTCCCATGTCTTAATGTTATATTTGATCCCCAAATCGCTGCAGCATGGCAGATAAATTGCCCGTTTTCTTTGCAGACTTCTCTAGGTTGTTCCTCGCTGTTCTCAAAACGGACTGTGGGATCGAGAATGAGTCCACAATTTTTTTTCGGTCTATAATAATGATATCTGCTCTTCGAGTTGAACCATCAGCAGAAAGGCACCCAATTTCCTCGTACACCTCATGCTTAACAGCCCGGCAATCATGGAGCGAATTTTATTATGACGGTCAATTCTCAGTAATTCTCCCTTCCGGCAAAAACCCAGTACATGCATTTTCTAGCACTTCACCGTAATTTAACAATTTATTTTATAGGCCTATATCCTTCCTACATCTATCAAATAATTCACAATTCACGATCAGAAGGCGTATTAAGTTAATCTTACTATCGCTACGTTTCAGTTTTGCCTTAAATACAGTAAGCGTAAATATATATTTTTTTGTACATCAGCATTATAAACAGTCTTTATGGTTAGTGAATTTCGTGCATAATATGCCACATTATCGCATTAGAAAAGTAAAAATATTACCATGACAAGTAAAACGTTATGACTTCAATTAAGAAGACATAACTTGTATATTATTATAAAGTTAACACTACGAAACGATTTGTCAGTGCTATAATATCATTGTTGTCATAGCAACCTCTTTCTTCATAGACCATGAAATCAAACTTCTCATCATTACAAATCTGATGTTATATTTTCTTTGTTAATTATTTTATAATGCTACCGTAAAAGAAAAGTATATTCTATTATTCATGTGCTAAAAAGGATAAATGTTCATCTTCCCTCTTGCTTAAAAAAATCCCTTGTGCAGACCCTTGTATTTCCCCATTTTGACTATGCTGACATTTTACTGACTGACCTTTCCAGCGACAACAAAATGAAACTTCAACGTGCTCATAATTTGTGTGTACGTTTTGTAAGCAATGTTCGTAAATATGATCATATTACCCCATCCCTGGATGCAATAGGTTGGCTTAAACTAGATAAGAAAAGAAATTTACATTCACTTCTCTTTCTCTTCGAAATCTTGAACTCTTCTATTCCTTCGTACCTGTCGTCTCGCTTCACTTACCTTTCTTCCCACCACAATCTGAACACACGCTCTCGCCATGAAACAATACTAACAATACCATCCCATCGCACCTCCTCATACTCATCCTCTTTCACAATAGCCCTGCCAAGACTCTGGAATTCGTTACCTGCTAGCATCAGGGACTGTCGAAATAAAATTCAATTCAAACGCAAACTTACTAGGCACTTGGTCAGTAATTGAGACTCGTTCAGACATGGTTTCTTGTAAATAGTTCTTTTAATCTACCACAAAATATCTCAATATCCGGTAATTTCATCACTATAGAATTTTGTTATTGTAGGTTTAATTTGTAATTTAGTAAATACAAAAATATTCTTTGTTCTTAACTTCTATGATAAAATGTCTAGCTTTCATTAATCAGGTATTCTTGTCGTACTTTAATTTTTATTGTAATTGTAATTGTAAATTTAATATTAATTGTAATCTTATTGTTCATTTTATAGTTGTAATCCCCTGGTAGAGGGGCAGAGAAGGCCTGACGGCCTTATCTCTACCAGGTTAAATAAATAAATCTAATCTAATCTAATCTAATCTAAACTTGTTTCATAATGCACTATTACTAAATGAAAGTATAACTAATTATGTAAATATTATAAATTAAATATCTTACTAATAAAAACTCTTATACAGATGTTTAACTGCCTTATACTTATACAATGAATAGCTCGTTTGTAAGTCGTGTGTAAATTCCCGACTAATAATCACTATTTACGCCGTGCATAACAATAAAACTTTTATACAGCTACGTCATAGTTACGTCAGCATTATATTAGCGTAAGGTAACAGAATAACTGATTCTTTATTGCTTTCGATAGTGTGTATTAGTGTGCCGCGCTAAGTATCGATAGTACAAGTGGGTCTGATCGATTATCGCGCTATATTTTGAGCAAAGCGTACAGCTACAGAAATATTACTCTGTTTAAATTATTCTGTGCTCTTTGATTTACCGTTATGTTGTTATAAGGCAACCATCATAAAATGACAAGAGAGACGGCCATTTTTTTCTCTGTATAGCCTACAACACTTAAACGGGAAGCTTCGTCTGTATAACACAAGCAACGCAATTCCCATGTATAGTTACACACTGATTATACATCCATCGCTTACGCATGATTTATTACTAACGTTTTCTGTCCCAACTCTGCATATAAAATTATATATGGTTTATTAGTAAGATCGTAAGTGTTTTAAAATCTTTAAACAATGATAATGAAAGAGGCTTTCCTCTATATTCTCCGAATTTTACGCCCACAGATTTCCAACGTTTCATACAAATTGTAGGGATTCGATGAAACCTTTGTCACGGTTTTCTTTTAATCACGAAGGAAAGGCTAATTTTCGCATTAATTTGTAAGAAACAAAACAACCAAGGACTCAGAAAATTCAAATAGCTTTTGTCTTGAACAGCAAATCCAGCTGCGGATCAGACAAATCCATACATACATTTAAAAACAAAGGTAATTTTTTCACAACTTTTATTTTTCCATGGATTACACATTTATTTAACAATATTAAAATATGAATTAATTGCACTGGTCTTCAAATGAATTGGCATCCATGTACCAATTTAAGTTAGTTTTCGTTTGACAATCATCTCTATATTTTCTCTAAACAAACAAACATGGGACTCGGTGCTGAAATACTTAATTGCTTCTGCTTCTCCGCGTGTATGAAATGAACACAGTTATCAGGGCTGACATGCAAACATCATTTGCATCCAAATGTCATCAGGTTCGTGCCGGACTCCCCACAGGAAATTAGTGCGAGCTCTCCTCCTATCCTGCCGACGTCTTGAGGGAACTTGCGAGATGACACAATATGGGGGGAGGTGTAATGACACAGTCGATCGTAGCAATTTGTTGAGGCGCTAACAGTTCCAATATCGAACAACGCTAGTTTAAACTTCGCCCCCTTTCTTCGTAGTTCCCCTTGAAGTCATTCAAAACTAAGTCTGGTAGTGTAGAAGGGATATATTTAAGCGCAATAATACTACTTAATTTCTGTTTATAGTTTTATATTTTGTCACATTTTACACACTTCGGTAAGGCACTGCGAAGGGATACTTCAATGACTATTTAATGTTGACGATCACTATTAATACAAAGCAATGACAATGAACTAAGGAGGGGAAAAATTTAGTTTCTTTTCACTAACAATAACAACAATACTTACTTACTGGCTTTTAAGGAACCCGGAGGTTCATTGTCGCCCTCACATAAGCCCGCCATTGGTCCCTATCCTGAGCAAAATTAATCTGTTCTCTATCATCATATCTCATCTCCCTCAAATCCATTTTAATATTATCTTCCCATCTACGTCTCGGCTTCCACAAAGGTCTTTTTCCCTACGGCCTCCCAACTAACACTCTATATGCATGTCTGGATTCGCCCATACGTGCTACATGCCCTGCCCATCTCAAACGTCTGGATTTAATGTTCCTAATTATGTCAGGTGAAGAATACAATGCATGCAGTTCTGTGTTGTGTAACTTTCGCCATTCTCCTGTAACTTCATCCCTCTTAGCCCCAAATATTTTTCTAAGCACCTTATTCTCAAACACCCTTAATCTCTGTTCCTCTCTCAGAGTGAGAGTCCAAGTTTCACAACCATAAAGAACAACCGGTAATATAACTGTTTTATAAATTCTAACTTCAGATTTTTCGACAGCAGACTGGATGACAAAAGTTTCTCAACCGAATAATAATAGGCATTTCCCATATTCTGTGTTTAATTTCCTCCCGAGTATCATTTATATTTGTTACTGTTGCTCCCAGATATTTGAACTTCTCCACCTCTTCAAAAGATAAATTACAACAACAATAATGATAATAATAATAATAATAATAATAATAATAATAATAATAATAATAATAATAATAATAATACTGTCGGACACTATCAAGTTTTAAAAATAAACTGAAATTATTGCACTTCTTCAATTCAGATTCCTTTCAATTATAAGCATAGTTTTATATATAAGGGGAGAGGGGGCAGAACTGAGTAACGAGGCTCTATTTCTTCTGCACGATGTCTCCATCTCGCAGTTTCTGTAGAAACTACTTATTAAGAAGCAAATCAGTGTCAGAGAAGTATTCAGAGGAGCGTTTTACCTCGTTTAAAATTGGAAACCATTAGTTCTGTGGTTCAAGGTTTAAATTTTAGTGTTTTTAAACTGTTCAACAATACAATTTGGTAAGTATAATTTCTTTTGTTAACTATACTGCCAACAAATAGTCTATATTAGCTTCACTTTGCTAGTTCTGTTGTTTAAGTAGATGCAATAGCATCCTTGAGGAAGCGCATCATAGTCAAAATGGTGTGACAGGACAGGATCGGGCAAACACGGTTCTGCCCCGTAGATACCCGATTGTGCCCTTAACAATATTTTGTTTTATTACCTTTTTATACCTTTAGGAATAACTATGGTGCGAACCTATAAAAGGAAATACATCCGTCAAAATTGGGACGAGGATAAGTGCACTGGAAGAAGTCAGTAACGGAAAGATGAGTTTAAAATGGCTGCAGATAGTACAGCACTTTTAATATTTCGCAGTCTACTCTGGAAGATAGGATTAAGAAAGTAAAACATGGAATTCCGGTAGAAGACCCTTCTCGTAAAGATGAAGTTTGACAAACTGGACCACAAGACATTTCGGCGTTTCCGCGTTTCAGATAGGAAGTCAGGGTAAAGCATCATGGGAAAACAGCTGTTCTTACTGAGTCTCCATACAAAAATGAACTCAACACAAATCAGACGCCAAAAAGAAAGAAGAAAAATTCAGCAACAAATGGAAAAAGCAAACGTCCCAGAAGACTGGACTTACAGGCGAAGATAGCGATGAAGAAGAAATCGTCAGTTGCAGTTACTTCAAAGAAAAATATTATTCTACAAAATGCCCAGATGAATGGAGGAGGTGCAGAAAATGTGCAAAATAGGCTTATGAGAGATGTACTGGTTGGTCCAAGGAGGCACTAGATTATTTCAAATGTGATGGATATTGATAAATATCCATAAACCGGACGTGCAAAATAGGCTCATGAGAGATGCACTGGTTGGTCCAAGAAGGCACTAGATTATATCAAATGTGATGGGTGTTGATAAATATCCATAAAACAGACGTGCAAAATAGGCTCATGAGAGATGTACTGGTTGGTCCAAGAAGGCACTAGATTATATCAAATGTGATGGGTGTTGATAAATATCCATAAACCGGACGTGCAAAATAGGCTCATGAGAGATGTACTGGTTGGTCCAAGAAGGCACTAGATTATATCAAATGTGATGGGTGTTGATAAATATCCATAAAACAGACGTGCAAAATAGGCTCATGAGAGATGTACTGGTTGGTCCAAGAAGGCACTAGATTATATCAAATGTGATGGGTGTTGATAAATATCCATAAACCGGACGTGCAAAATAGGCTCATGAGAGATGTACTAGTTGGTCCAAGAAGGCACTAGATTATTTCAAATGTGATGGATATTGATAAATATCCATAAACCGGACGTGCAAAATAGGCTCATGAGAGATGTACTGGTTGGTCCAAGAAGGCACTAGATTATATCAAATGTGATGGGTGTTGATAAATATCCATAAACCGGACGTGCAAAATAGGCTCATGAGAGATGTACTAGTTGGTCCAAGAAAGCACTAGATTATTTCAAATGTGATGGATATTGATAAATATCCATAAACCGGACGTGCAAAATAGGCTCATGAGAGATGTACTGGTTGGTCCAAGAAGGCACTAGATTATATCAAATGTGATGGGTGTTGATAAATATCCATAAAACAGACGTGCAAAATAGGCTCATGAGAGATGTACTGGTTGGTCCAAGAAGGCACTAGATTATATCAAATGTGATGGGTGTTGATAAATATCCATAAACCGGACGTGCAAAATAGGCTCATGAGAGATATACTGGTTGGTCCAAGAAGGCACTAGATTATATCAAATGTGATGGGTGTTGATAAATATCCATAAAACAGACGTGCAAAATAGGCTCATGAGAGATGTACTGGTTGGTCCAAGAAGGCACTAGATTATATCAAATGTGATGGGTGTTGATAAATATCCATAAACCGGACGTGCAAAATAGGCTCATGAGAGATGTACTAGTTGGTCCAAGAAGGCACTAGATTATTTCAAATGTGATGGATATTGATAAATATCCATAAACCGGACGTGCAAAATAGGCTCATGAGAGATGTACTGGTTGGTCCAAGAAGGCACTAGATTATATCAAATGTGATGGGTGTTGATAAATATCCATAAACCGGACGTGCAAAATAGGCTCATGAGAGATGTACTAGTTGGTCCAAGAAGGCACTAGATTATTTCAAATGTGATGGATATTGATAAATATCCATAAACCGGACGTGCAAAATAGGCTCATGAGAGATGTACTGGTTGGTCCAAGAAGGCACTAGATTATATCAAATGTGATGGGTGTTGATAAATATCCATAAAACAGACGTGCAAAATAGGCTCATGAGAGATGTACTGGTTGGTCCAAGAAGGCACTAGATTATATCAAATGTGATGGGTGTTGATAAATATCCATAAACCGGACGTGCAAAATAGGCTCATGAGAGATGTACTAGTTGGTCCAAGAAGGCACTAGATTATTTCAAATGTGATGGATATTGATAAATATCCATAAACCGGACGTGCAAAATAGGCTCATGAGAGATGTACTGGTTGGTCCAAGAAGGCACTAGATTATATCAAATGTGATGGGTGTTGATAAATATCCATAAAACAGACGTGCAAAATAGGCTCATGAGAGATGTACTAGTTGGTCCAAGAAGGCACTAGATTATTTCAAATGTGATGGATGTTGATAATATCCATAAAATAGACTTTATGGACTTCGCCCGATTATGCCCCCGGAAGTGCCCGGTAATGCTCCAAACCATGGGACAAAACCGTAAATTACAGACTAATTAATTTGTGTATTGTTTTTGTTAAAGTTTTCCTTACATGTACTGTTAATTAGGTGATTGTTGTAGACACTCAGTACTTAATAAAATCAATGTTCAGGAATAAATATGCCATCTTCCTTAGCTACCCGAGTCTGCCCCCTCTATATGTATATAAATACATATACATATGTGTATATATACATAGTTCTTTTTTTGTCAACACTACACTTTCCTGATCAGCAGATTAATTTATTACCATAGACTTTTTCTATTGCTGATTTTATTTGAATTTCGTTTTCTATTATTTTATTACATTCCATTTCTTTTATTCTTTCTCACGTTTTCCCTCTTAACTATTTGTATTAATTGAGTTACGTTATATTCCAATCCTTAGCTTATATGTTAGTTTTTTCTATTATTGTATTGTTTTCATTTTGTACAATGTTAATTTTATTAGTTTGTAATATGTTAGTATTTTGTTCTTTTGACTTTTCGTTAAACTTCACTACTTGTGTATTATGTGACCTAATGGATGTGCCCTATGGCACGGACGCGCAAGAGTGACCCGTTGTGCCACTGAGCGGTGACTTAATGTTTCTCACTACTGCCGTCCATGACGTCAGTATAACGTTGAAGTGACGCGATATGAATACAGTGAGGGACAGGCCGAGAAAGGGATGTTCTACTTTCCACTACTGACTACAGCGCGCTTGCGCAACTCATCCGAGCGATGGAAAAATTAGTATGAGATGTTTCATTGCGTCACTGCTGTAGATGGGGGAACTTAAGCTGTTCCTCTCACTCGAGTGAGTTGCGCAAGCGTGCCCTATGGCCTTAACTCCGCCACTATAAATAAATAAACAAAGTAAACAGGTAAGTAGACAAGTAAACAAATAAGTAAACAAATAAGTAAACAAATGAGCAAACGAACGAACAAATAAAAAATAAAGATGGCCTTAACAACAACGCCGGTGTAAATAAATCATTAAATAGGTAAGTAAATAAATAAATATAAATTTTATCAACCTAGTCTCGACTCTGAACAACATTGAGAATTAAAGACAGTCTACAATGAATAGTTATTTGCAACATACACAAAGAAATTCACGAATATTTGTCAATAAAGCGATTGATAAATTATTAATCTTTGCAGAAAGAAACGATAGTAATGGCAATCCGCAAGAGTTACATGGACTAAAAACTTGATGAGCACAGAATTTAATCCAGCAAGTGTTCGCAGAAAATGTAATTGTTCAGGTGAATCTGTTCAACACATTATACACTAAGTCCGAGGCTCGCTGTAAATACCTTTATGTAAACATAACACAGTTACCTTAATTACTCACCTATAGCTAGCACTCAAACGTAATCGCATTTCAGACCCTCAACCACATTATAAACATCACACAGAAGCACTATTAGGATTCAATGAAATCTTGCCGTATTGGAATGTTGTCATACACCCGATGAAGTTATAGATTGCAACCCACATAGAGGGATAGTGGATGAAAGACTAGGCCTAATCTCTGGTCGCAATAATCGAAGTTGGAAGTTTTTAGAACAAATTTAAGGTAAACGAAAGCGTATTACGTACATAATATTAAAACTGAATCATATAGAAAGAGAACATGTGAAAAATTCCAGCCGTTAACACAACACGCGTTATTTATATCAGTATTGGGAGAATTCCCTGGCATCTTCATTAAATACGTGCTCAGGGAGTACCTTTTATGGTGTTGGTAGTGATAGTGTTGACGGTAGCGGTAACAGTAGCAGTAGCAGTAGCAGTAGAAGAAGTAGGAAAACGGAAGTACCTCGAGAAAATACGTCTGCAAAGTCTGCTTTGTCCATCACATATTTCGTCACGACCAAAAGGGGCATCGAACCCAGACCGTCTGAATGTACGGCCAGTGCACTAAGTTGACAAGTTACCAATTTGCTTCTAAAGTAGTGTTAGAATAAATGTGTCTGCATTTTCTTTGTGAACAAGAAGAAGAAAAACTGAAAAATATACGCCATATATAAAAATTATTTATTGCTTATTTTGTTTGAGATTCAGTCAAAACTTACTGTAGTAAAAATCATGATTTGTTCGATAAAGGTTTTCGCTCGTTCGAGCATCTTCAGGTCTTAAATATTATATAGGCTACAGTATATGAGAATACATTCTACAATATTGTGTATATTATATAGGCTACAGTATATGAGAATACATTCTACAATATTATGTACATATAATTAAAATACAATAAGACACTTACATAGTAGTCAAGTGTTAAAATATTTGTACAGAAAATTACATGTTACATGTTGTGGAAGATGGCAGAGTTCAATATTATTTGTTGTTGTAGTTATTGCTTTAATCTGTAAGGCAATTTGGAAAATACGTATATAGGGTAAAAGTTGGTAATACTGTGATACGAGTAATATTGTGATAGTTATTTCTGAGAATCTATTACAATTTTGCTGAGCGAGAGAAGGACCGGTTTTGTGCAGAAATTTGTCCACGAACATTCCCTTAATACGTTCGGGAAAAAAAAGATCTTTCTCTCGCACAGTAAAATTGTAATACATTCTCAAAAATTACTATCACAATATTACTCGTATCACAGTATTACCAACCTTTAGCCTATAGGCCTACTTAACTTATCGGAAAAACATGTCTTCAAAAATTATTTCTTGCTTGTTACAATTGGAATTGAGAGCTTCGTTTTTTGTAAGTCTCTTGTTTACTTACGACATTACGACTTTCAAAATGATGTTTCGATCTAATGCTGTGAAAGGTCTTTTTTGTTTGGATAATATTCGGTTACGAGTTACGCACACCTTTAGTACGTAGGCTTTTATCTTCATTATTTTATTTTCTAAAGCGGTTGTTCTTAAAACTGCAAAAATTTGAGTCCTTTAATAGCCATTGTAATATATTTCTTACTTTTAAAATTTCGAATGAATTATTGATAAGTTACATTCATTGCTATAGTATACTGTGGTAAGACAAATTTTATTCTGTGTATCCGATTAGGGATGTAATTTCGTTGACATTTGATAGCTGAGAGCGGAATATTTCAGACAATAATATGTTATTTCAATTTAAATTTAGACGCTCCTTCATTCGAAAAGTAAAATTACAATTTTAATTATATCGGCTACGGCCACCACATTACTCCTCCACACAGGCTGTTATCCGAGCGTAATCAACTTCTCTACGCAGTTACAGCACATAGGTGGAGACGCTTTCTTAATTCCGGCTACCAGTGGTTAATAACAAGTCTCTGCAATTAATTCTCCATGATGCTCACTTCACATACTGGTTGGAAGCAGAATCGATCTCTTCATTACATCACAAAAAAAAAACAAATAACACGACCATCAGGACGATTTGTTCATAACTCAACCCAGTCTGTGTCTCCAAGTATTTTTTTGATTCGTAAACTAACTACTGACGACTCTTCCTTTGCAACCAAGGCAAGGGTAGAATAAAAATGTTCCAAGTCCGGGAAAAATGAAGTCCCTTTATAATAATGATAATAATAATAATAATAATAATAATAATAATAATAATAATAATAATAATAATAATAATACTTTATTGCCAGAACAAAGATACATATTGCTTTTTATATAAAAAAATTCTAGCACCCCCAGAAAAAGTTACATACTCTGAATGAGTATGGTCTCTTTCCGATTGGCTGCAAACAGTTTTCATGACCTCTATTAACCTAATCTAGCGTTCCTTAATTATAATTTATAAACTCAGCTTTACTATCAATTACATTTGTTTTGCATTTCATTACTACGCAAATTTCAGGCATGTACACATAACTAAACAAATCCAGTATTTTGTTTCCACTTATCCGTTTTTTTATCATACACTATTAGCCCACAACTACGTACAGTAACATGGCCAGAAAATATCTGTATTCACTGGGATCTTCAGTAGATCTACCTTCAAAAAAAAATGTTATCCAGAACTGGAAACTTAATCATACCGTCTGCATTCCAAGAAAGGGGAAAATATATTGTGTGTGTTATCGGTATGTAATTCAGATTCAATTCGGTATACAGTATATTATTAAATTAATAGTTCAGTACCTGTTTAGATTATTATTCAAAAATATATACTTAGTTTATAAACAAAAAAAGTTTGTAAAAACTATCGATACCATCGATAGTTTGGATTATAACTATCGATAGAATTATTGATTGTAGAAACTATAGTCGAATAGTACAATCGATACAATTGCAAGTGACTTTCGCCCATATCTACACTGTAATTGATACTGAGGAATGCATAGGCGTGATAGAAGAATTAGCAAATTCAATTGCTTAGAATAGAAATGTCCCAACATGCGACTCGATGCATGCCTAATATTTAGAGTTAGACTTATACTTCGAGGTTGCTTTCGGGTGTATGTTCGAATCCCGCGGGAAGTATTACTTCGTTAGTTTTTTCTGTGGTTTTCCCCAATTGTAAGCGAAATTCGGGTAGCGAATTCTCTGACTCACCCGCGTCGGTTCATAGAATTCAGAAAATAAAGCGTTCGAATTAGTTACTGTTTATATTTTGTTACTGTGTTGTTTCCAGCATGCTAATACGCATTTTCGAATTCTATATAAACGCGGCACTCACGGTTGAAAAGTTCAAAACAATTAAAGTAACACACAACGTAACGAAATTTCACTGCATTAAAGATCTGCGGAGGTGGATTAATCTGTTCTATTGGAACTTCATGTTTATTTCAGCGTTTTTCATACATTAATGGAAAATGGACCATGTTTCCAATTAAAGCAGATATCACCCGTAGCAGTGCGAGCTTTCAATACAAATAAACCACACTTTTTGGGTAATAGCGCATAAACAATTAATAGAAAGTTTAGAGTTCAGCAGATTTTATGACTACGTACTTCAATACAAATTTGGAAGCATCCTGCCTGCCAGCCAGTACTTTACCACATCATCCGGCTTGTAATCAGATCAGCCACTTGAACAGAAAATATCCTCTGAATATGCAGGATATCCTGAATAATTTCGAGGGAAAAATTGTTCCGGAGCCGGGAATCGAACCCGGGACCTTCGGTTTAACGTACCAACGCTCTACCAACTGAGCTACCCGGGAACTCTACCCGACACCGTTCCAATTTTTCCTCTATATCCACAGACCTCAAAGTGGGCTGACAACCGTCAAGCAACCAACTTCGAGTGCATACTAACTCCGTGTGACTTAAATTGTGGTTTTCTGTTAACGAACAGTGACGTGTATTATGCAAATCAATATTTCAGGTATAACTCCCTGTAAAGTTGATTTGAATAATTTCGAGGGAAAAATTGTTCCGGGGCCGGGCATCGAACCCGGGACCTTTATCAAGATTTCAGGTATAACTCCCTGCAAAGTTGATTTGAATAATTTCGAGGGAAAAATTGTTCCGGGGCCGGGCATCGAACCCAGGACCACAATTTAAGTCACACGGAGTTAGTGTGCACTCGAAGTTGGTTGCTTGACGGTTGTCAGCCCACTTTGAGGTCTGTGGATATAGAGGAAAAATTGGAACGGTGTCGGGTAGAGTTCCCGGGTAGCTCAGTTGGTAGAGCGTTGGTACGTTAAACCAAAGGTCCAGGGTTCGATGCCCGGCCCCGGAACAATTTTTCCCTCGAAATTATTCAAATCAACTTTACAGGGAGTTACACCTGAAATCTTGATTTGCAGGATATCCTGTTTACAAGTACCAAAAAAAAAATCAACTCATATTCATCACCGTAATTATCATCAGCATTATTAAGATGCGAACCTTTTGAATCTGTTCCGTTTTCTAAAAATTTAAACCATCTACCCTATATTTTTGACAACATTCAAAGCTTCTCTTCCCATGAATTTTCAGAAAACGACTTGTTGAGCAATTGTTTTGGGTCTTTCGCAGATGTGCTCTTGCCATTTCGTTTTCCTTCACGCAGATTAATAATCCCTAGTTCAATATGAAGATGAACTTAATAATTTAATCTCGTCTTGCATATCCAGAGACTTTCAAGAATTTTATTTCAGAACATTGGTTCTGTACTCCACTAAATTACCAAGTTTCTAAACCGTATAAACGTGTAAGCAATAATTATAGCGATAGAAGAGCACAATCCAGTTAAAAAAAATAATGAAAATTTCCTTAATCACGAACTTTTTTAATATAATAAATTTCCTCTCTTGTAGGGTAAATAGCAGCCAGTGCATTTACCAGATCACCGATTAGGTCTTAATATAAATTTTCGAACAACAGCAACAAACGTTGAACATACATGAAGCTGACGCCGCTGAAACGTCCTTGATAAAGTTGAAGCGTTAGCTTCACGGATAACCTTGCCTCTCCGTAACTTAATCTGATAGCACAAAGCTCGTGAATATGAAGTCCACGAACTCCGCTCATATGTATTGTCTAATTACGGTTCAGTTTTTCTCACTCGCTGATGCTAATGGTGCAGGTCCTGCTGACTATCTGCCTGTCCATCCATCTCTCCACTTACCTATCCATCTACCCACCCTCGTAACCTACCATCCATCCATTCACCTTCCTATTTTGAATTACCAAGTCCCTCGTATTTTTCCTGATCTTTCTATTTCGCCAAATTTAACTATGAACTCTCATTTCCCGGATTTGTCTGTGTTACTCCCACATCTTAAGGAATTAAGTACAGCTTACAGCAGTAAAATTTGGAAATATTCAACATTTTTTTCCTCCATTACTGTATCTTGTACAATAATCAAAATTAGTATGTGTAAAACACTGTCCTTCTGCTATATGAAAAAAATATTTTCACGACTTAAAAAAATCATTTACATTTTTTTTTTTTTTTTTTTTTTTTCAAAATTCAGTTCACTGTGCAGTGATGAAGCGTTTCCAACATAACTAAAAAACTATCGAATATTCTGTGATGAAATTTTTTGTGTGTATTTATACTTATCATATCTACAATATGATGCAAGATCACTTCTCTACCTTTGATAAATTGTCTGATAAAAAATAAATTATTTTTAAAAATGGTCAAATATCAGCATTTTCTTCTAACACAAAATAAAAAAAATATATTATTTATTAAGGAATGTAGTTGAAAGAACATGATATTGTAAACACAAGTTTCAGCAATAAAATAAAAGAGAGAGAACATGAAAAAGTTAACAAGTTTATTAGTTATGACGGAAACGCTTCATCACTGCACAGTAAACTGCCACCATTTTGAATTTTGAAAAATATATATAAAAATAATTTTTTAAAATCGTAAAAATATTTTTTTCGTGTAGCAGAGGGACAGTGTTTCACACACACCAATTTTCATTATTGTACAAGATACGGTAATGGAGGAAAAAAATGTTGAATATTTACAAAAAATTTACTGCTATAAGCTGTACGTAACCCTTTAACACCATGTAAATTTACTCGTAATTACTGCAAATTAGTGTTTTATATTTTTGTATTGCAAGCTCGACAAGCCACGTCCACTGGTTGCGGATAGAGGAGACGACCTCTATCTTGTATGGAGGGTGGCTGCGAATATATTAAATAATCAGTCGCGGACAGCCGATAAGGAGTGGTCCTCCAGCTTTGGGGTTGATCGAAGGGCTAACAACCCATCATCGCAAAAAATAGCTTGTTACCAAACTCCAACATAAGCCTCGGAATGAGACATTCTTTGGAGCGACCAGATCTAAGATGGAAAATGTCTGCTATTATTCGGCTGAGAAGCTTTTGTCATCTACAGTAGTTTGCTTTCAAAAAAACTGAAAGTTAGAATTTATAAAACGGTTGTATTACTGGTTGTTCTGTATGATTGTGAAACTTGGACTCTCACTTTGAGAGAGGAACAGAGGTTAAGGTGCTTAGAAAAATATCTCGGGCTAAGAGAGATGAAGTTATAGGAGAATGGAGAAAGTTTCCACACATTGTATCCTTCACCTAACATAATTAGGAACACTAAAATCAGACGTTTGAGATGGGCAGGGCATGTAGTACGTATGGGTAAATCCAGAAATGCGTATACATATAATATTAGTTGAGAGACCTAAGGGAAAAAGACCTTTGGGGAGGCCAAGACGTAGATGGGAGGATAATATAAAAATGAATTTGAGGGAGGTAGGATATGATGGTAGGGACGGATTAATCATGCTCAGGATAGGGACCGATGGCGGGCTTATGAGAGGGCGGTAATGAACCTGCGGGTTCCTTAAAAGCCGTAAGTAAGTAAATAAGCTCAGTACTGAAAATATTACAATTTATCATTGCAACGGACATGATTTATCAGTATGGTAGCCTATAAATTATATAAGTAGGTACGATATAAAAATCCTCTAACTTAATGGTTATACAGTAAATGCAACAGATTTTTCATCGTGTGAATCAGGCTCTGTCCGAAGCTGGATTTAGACAAATTCACGCTACATTTACTTTATTGGGTTATTTTACGACGTTGTATCAACATCTGGGTTATTTAGCGTCTGAATGAAATGAAGGTGATAATGCCGGTGAAATGAGTCCGGGACCCAGCACCGAAAGTTACCCAGCATTTGCCCGTATTGGGTTGAGGGAAAACCCCGGAAAAAACCTCAACCAGGTAACTTGCCCCGACCGGGATTCGAACCCGGGCCACCTGGTTTCGCAGCCAGACGCGCTGACCGTTACTCCACAGGTGTGGACTTCACGCTACAAGAGATCCGTTATTTTTTGTGTCTAATGGCCGGTTTCACCAAGCTTCTTTAAATCAGCACCAACGACTTGTCAACAAATGGATCGTTTAATTTTAACGGAATCTTCTAAAGTTGACTGTTTCACCAAGCCTCGTATCTTTAAAATTAACAGGCGTTTACTAACGAGGGGATTTTGTACTTATATCTTGCATGTTTTGTTTTTCATACGACCATGGCTTCGAAATCGCGAATTTCATTGGTTACATATGATCATGGCTGACTTTGTTTGGCATGAGGAAACAATCATAGGCAAACGGGTAAGAGGCTGTAATTTTAGGAACATCTTCCTAAATACAGTATGTTGTCATACCGCAATTAAAAAAAATAAAAGACAGCTGCTTCCAAATGTAAATAATAGGAATGTAGAGCAGTTAAATTGTAGCTGCTAAAGGAAATCTGAGAAAATTTAGCGGACTGTAAGGTCGACAGCTTAAAAATTGATGCCACAATTAATTATATACAAAGCATTCTAAGCAGTTATATTAGGCCTAAATTTAGGACGGGAAATCGCCTCTTCCATAAATTGCATACTACTTTTCCACTGTATTTCATGTAGATTTATTAGTACCCTGTAACAATTTTGCCATGCTTGTGTGGCAGGATTCAGGAGAGGTGTCATTAAATTGGATTTTAAGGGGTATCCATTGTCTCCTAAAAGAAAATCTCTTTGCACCCTTTTCATTTAAAAGGCATCCTCCTTTGGAATGTTGTGCTATCCGTGTAGACCGTAACATTATCTTAAACCGAGAAGAATCTGTGGAGAGGCGTTAAGTGGGCGATTCCTATCTGTCGTATTCTAACCTATTACAATTTCAATAAACTAGCGCTGAGGTAGTTCTGAGGTAGAAGTGAAAATCATTGAACTTATAAGGGATTTTTTTGTGGTAATGCAGTTGATCGTATACGCAAGACATAACAAAAACCTAAACTAATCAAACTAACCTGTCACAGATTCGTATGTGCAAGGTGTATAAGCAAAGTACGAAGTAAACTACCTCAGCGCTAGTTTAGCCACAATTTTTCTATGCGGAGTGTTACATAGGCCTATGAAATTGTTTGAATATTGAAGGAAAAATAGGATCTTCTATTGCAGAACCTTTTGGCTATATTACTGCCAGGATATACGATTGAAACATGTACACAATCTATGTTGTCTATGACAACATAAAATTTAGCTATAAGCTTATTAGGCCTATAGAAATAATTACTATTGCAATGTTGATAGTACGTCTGATAATTTATTCACATATCTAGACAATACAGCTTTTGATACCCCGTTCATATCATCAATTACTATTTCAAAACTTCCCGCAACGTTATTTTAAAACGATAAGAATCTGTTGAAGAGGCGTTAAGTGGGTGATTTCTATCTGTCGTATTCTAACCTATACAATATACCGGTATTCAGTTTCTTGTAGAATCATTCTTACTACTTATTTCCTTAATGTGTAGCTTTCGTGGAATTCTTTATCACTTAAATCTCCAAAATGATTATTCCGAGTGTTATTACAACATATAAGTTCGTCGTTATGTTGAAGTTCTAAATAAAGAACTTCATCATCGAATAATTACGTCCGCCATATTGTTGACTTCTTAACGCATCGTTACTGTTTTAACGCTACGAATAGGTCCTAATAAATTAACGATGAATTTAAAGATGCGTTAGCAATAATGATACTTGGTGAAACACAAAAACTGACTAACGTGTCATTAAATTATTTAACGAGACGTTATAATGATAACGAAGGTTGATGAAACCGGCCATAAATCTGTACATTCACCGTATTTCCATTTTTTTTCGGAAATGTTAACAAAAAGCACTCATTTCAGCCAGGAGTACAATACTGAAACGTATTGTTGGTGTGTTTATTTCGCTTCGCTCTAAAGAAGTTTGTGGATGGTGTAGAAGGACACGTTCTGCCTTAAAGGGCGACAGTTTCTCGCTCCTGGTCACCGTCATGTAGCACTAATAATTAGTAACTTGGCCCTATACTGTCCTTGCTTTTGTGAGGATTATGAACCCTTACATTTAAGTCACAAGTGTCTAGTCCCTGTGGGATACAGATAAATCTTCACTTCGCTTCCCGAAACCGAACCCAAATCCATTGGATTTGTAGCTTGAGTCAAAGTGAACACTATAATTTACTTGAATTAATTTAGGCAGTTTTGTATTGGTCATTCATCCTTCTCTGTCTTAGCCTACACACCAATACCTGTAGTGGAGGGGACAACTCTTGACACATTTATGGGCTTCCCCTGGCCTCGGGTGAGCAGAGCGTAGAGGTTTTCACAGACACACAGGGCAGAACATTAAAAAGGAACATTCATTCATGCCTGAAGAGAGATTCAAACCCAAAATCCTTCGGACCGTGCCGCCTACGTGGAGAGAGCCAAAGACCACGTAGCCACCCGGCCATACACGATAGGCTAATTAATGGATTTAATTCTAATAGCAAATCTAGAATATCCTGTAGAGGTAAGAACCTATTTGCTTAGAATCATAAACAGACATCGCAAAATTTTGTTTCGTGAAACAGCGCCTGAACTCTGACGTGACAACAACCCTCTCCACGCTGAACCCCTTCCTTTAGCGTTGTACTGTCAACAGTGGCTCATTCTGTTATCCAGTACTATCTGAATAGTGACTTGGCGTTCATAACAGATATTTATGAACAGCTGAACAATCTAAACTGTCGACTTCACGGACGTGATCAGAACATAGTAGCTGACATGTACAGTTACGTCGCGGTGAAATCTTTTTCCATGATGGTAAATGTTTGGAAAGTGCAATTGAAAGAAAATGAGTTTCATCATTATTCTTGTCTGAAGTCACTTTCAAATGTTTCTGATTCAAGAATAGATAAATACTGCAACATCTTGGGAAACATTACTTTCAGGAATTAGAGATGGAAGTTTTGTAATTTTAAACAAATAGAAAATGATTTCTCTCTATTTTCAAATCCTTTAACACACCCATTCTGAAGGTACGATCAGACTTACAATTTGAGGTTGCTGATTTCCAAAATGACACCTTTGTGAAAAGCAAGCATAAGAATTGTGTTGGTTTAGATGTATTTAAAAATATCGACTCCTCTAAATATCCACGTCTTAGATCATTTGCTGCCACAATTGCATCTATGTTCGGTTCTACGTATATTTGTCTTTTTTTTTTTTTTCAAAATTGAACATATTAAAATCAGAAAGAAGGACACGCTTAATATGTCAGCCTTCGTGCACAATTGGCAGTGGCTATTTATGATACAATTCCTAATTTTGAGATCTTACCGAATGGAAATATTGTAATCAAAAAATAAAACAATGCAGATGAAAATAATATAATCCTAAAAAATGTTATTCATTCCTTCTTTCTCTTGTTATTTCTTTGTTATGAACACGGAAGGTAGTGACGATCGCAAACCGTCTCTACTGTCCAGCTTAGTGAGCCCGATGCTCCCCACCCCTGTCTTCACTTTGTGTATAGAGACTGTAGCGGGTGGTACAGTGGAAGCTCTTAAGTTCGACAGAAAACAAGTTCGACATCCTATAGTTAGACTGCTTACATAGGAGAATTAGACACGCCCCTATACGGGCACTATGAGATGGGTTTACCATTTAAATGAGAATTGGTTCTGTGTCTTGTAGTGATACTTTTGTTAAAGGAAAACAGAATATTTTATTGATTAGGACATCCATATTTAATCACTGATTTTAAATTAATGAACTCTTCTTTCTCTATTTGAGAATTGTGCCGTTTGTGAGACGGAACTGTCGAAACCCACTGTGGTACTAGAAGCGCACACACAAGTCTCGGGGCGGGCAGGAAATGCAAGTAGGCCTAAAGTACTGTATTCGTTGTTGGATAACCGATAAGAATTCGTATTAATTTCACCTGCCACACCCACTACCCTTATTGGACTGAACTTTTAATTCTGTTCAGTCGAACTTAGGAGAGTCCATTGTATTTATATTGCGTTATGAATTTGTGACGTTTTTCGATGCCTATTTATAAGTATGTAGGCCTAAAGTGATTTAAGAATAAATAACAGACACGTTGCAGGAATCTAAGGATTGTGAGTTTTTCCGTCTCAGAAAGAGCTGCAGCATCTTAGCGTCGTCAGTGTGCGCCAAAGTGATCAAGACTGAAATCTCTTAATACGAACCGCCTAAGAAACGGCATCGTGTGTACTACATGGAGGAACAGGTGTGTGTGTAATCTGTTAAGTTCCACGAAGGGAAATCTATCACATTGATTTACGAGACGAGGAACTCATCAGAAAAGGAAGTTTGTTTGCAGTGGCAGGAATGGAAACTGCCATGAAGTTAACAAAACACAGAAATCGCAAAACAGCTAAAAAGAGAAGACGTAAATTATTTATCGAAAATTCACAAATCTCACCTCGGATTCTATCCTTTACAAATGCAGAAATTTAATTATAACAAGAGAAAATCCGTCACTCATGATGTCAAGATTAATACGAAATTAAATTCCTTCCGTACACAACAGTTACGCATAGCTTTGACGCTGTATGAAATTCACGGTAGTGGGTATGAAAAACATCTGGGATCTGATGCTTTTCCATTGTCAGTATGATGTCCACATGAATGCCAAACGTGTGTTTGGACAGCGTGGTACATAATTCAGAAAAATTCGAGAAACAAATTAAGGGACGTAAGAAATGGAGCAAAGGGAAAAGAATTTTTAACGCGCGTCCGGAAATGTCGAGGGGTAGAAGTGGTCGATAGAGTGACCCTATAATAATTAATAGTCTCCTCTGTTTGAGGCTTGAGAATTCGCAAGTGTTAGGCATCTCGTTTAGGCCTACTACTGGTATAAATCACGTACAGAAAGAAAAGAAATTTAAAATTCTCACAATTCTTACAATGAAACGAAAACAATAATGTAACATACTTCAAAAACTAAATGAAAGCCAACATTAAATGTCTTGCGCAGAATATTGCAGTTGTTCAAAGTGGAAAACACTAGCCCAGACATGCCCAGCTTGGGCATATTCAGCCTTCAAACGCAGAATATCTTTTATGCGTGTGCCTGCATAGTTTTCAGAGATTCTACGTCACTATTGCACTTCGTTTGAAGGCTAATCTGCCTCGGCTGGGCATGCCTGCACTAGCCTAAATGAATGCGTTGCACACCGGCACAGAACGGACTGGTGGACTTTCTTTAGGCTAAACCCTCGACATTTTTTAATGAAGTCTAAAGGAACGGAAAAAGTAAAAATAGGCCTAGATCAAAATAACTCGTTGATTTACATAACAAGAAAGAACAATAGCATAATTTCATACAGAGCGTACTACAACTATAGATCAGCAGACAGGAGATCCGTATGTAGATCATAAGGAAGATTAATGATCTAGTTCGAACAACATAAATCTTCAAGACAGATTAAAGGTGTTGTTTATGATATGTAGGTTTATGAAAAGAACATGAGGACTAGAATAAACGAGACTATCAGAAGTAATATTCGGAGCTGAGTACTGACCACAAAGATCATCTGTAGAGAAGTCACTCCAGATAGAGCAATGATTGTAAATGTGCCCAGAAGGCGCTAAAATTTCCAGTATTCATTCAAATGTGCGGGAAAAACAAACCGAATGATTTAATCTCTGAAGTTTATAGTGTAGATTGTGGTGATGATTGTGGTGGTGATGATTTTTTTAGTTGATTATTTTACGGCGCTGTATCAACTACTAGGTTATGTATCGTCGATGAGATTGGTGATAGCGAGATGGTATTTGGTGAGATAAGGCGGAGGATTCGCCATAAATTACCTGCCATTACCTGGGGAAACCATGGAAAAAACCCCACCAGGTAATCAGTCCAAGCGAGGATCGAACCCGCGCCCGAGCGCAACTTCAGACCGGCAGGCAAACGCCTTAACCGACTGAGCCACGCCGGTGGCGATGATGATGATGATGATGATGATGATGGACCGTCATCATTTAAACTATTAAATTCAACTTACGTTCAAAGTTAAACTTTCAATGTTTAACGTTCCTTCACATCACTATTGATCAAAGGTTTGTTTCGACTTGTAGTCCAAATGGAACTAATATATTCATGTAGGAATACTTTATAGTCGTTAAAATTCATGATACAATCACGTTATTACATGTTGAGTTCGCTACCGAGTACTTAATTTCCTATTCTCTGTGTGACATACACATTCATTACTGGCCATGATTTCGTTGGCGTAATACTGTAAAGGACTTGATTTTCACACTGTGCAATCTGCTAATCTATAAGTTCAACACAGCATGCTGCGCAGCTTCACTGGAGTTACATGGGAATTATAGGAGTATTTTCGACTTTGCAAACTACTTACTTCGAGAACCATTGCAAGCAGTCATCATGATTGACACCACCATTATTATTATTATTATTATTATTATTATTATTATTATTATTATTATTATTATTCATAGTGTTCTGCTCAAGGGCAGATCTTTCACTGCAAAACCAGCTTTCTCCAATCTTTCCTCTTTCTGCCTTCCTCTTAGTTTTCTCATATGATCCATATTTCTTAATACCGTCTATCATCTGGTATCTTCTTCTGCCCCGAGCTCTTCTCCCGTTCACCATTCCTTCCAGTGCATCATCCAGTAGGCAGTTTCTTCTCAGCCAGTGACCCAACCAACTCCTTTCTCTCTTCCTGATCAGTTTCAGCATCTTTTTTTTTTACCCACTCTTTCCAACACAGCTTCATTTCTTATTCTGTCTGTCCATTTCACACGCTCCATAATTCTTCATATCCACATTTCAAATGCTTCTAGTCGCTTATCTTCACTTCGTCGTAGTGTCCATGTTTCTGTCCTGTACAAAGCCACACTCCACACAAAGTACTTCACTAGTGTCTTCCTTAGTTCTTTTTCCAGAGTTCCGCAGAAGATGCCCCTTTTTCTATTAAAAGCTTCCTTTGCATTGCTATCCTTCTTTTGACTTCCTGGCAGTAGCTCATGTTACTGCTTATACAGGGACATCATTTTATTTTTACTAACATTCTTAATATTAACCTGGCTATACCTTTAGAGGACCGGAAACACAGTTTGCTATCCCCTTCCACGACTGTAGTTCGATGATACTGGCGTAAAACACTAACAAATCACTTTACTAGGTATAGGAGGGAAGAAAAGTAGTTAATCCATTTACGTAAACTAGGAAATATCGCGATTTTGAGTTCGATAATTTTCATTAGGTTTTTGTTTAATCGAAATACATTAGTGTATTAAGAATAAGTGTTTTTACTCACTAACTGAGTTATTCATACGAACGTATTCATTATGCAGTGTATATTATACTGTCTACAGCACATTAGCGTACAATATAGAGAATGAAGTTAAATTGAAAAATAATCATAATATGGATATTTAAACAGATTTTTGAAAATGGTGGCCGCTCATTTCGATACAGGCTTCAGTTCTTTTGTGCATATTATCGCACTATAGACTATTGCATCTAATTCCAATTGCCAGTTTCGTCCTTCGTACTAGTAACTCGTGTACCTACTCTATAAAAGAGTACCTTACATACTGTAAATTCAATCCTCACTTCTGCCCGAGCCGCACAGTTAAAATTATTCAGACATTTTATCTACTGTCCGTCCAAGTGGTTATGTCGCAGGATCGTAGAAAGGGGGGAAATCACGTGACAGTTAATTACTTAACGAGGCCCTTTTATCTAAGTTATTTTAAACAGTTGTGTAATATTACGTAAACGTCCAATTCCTAACAGAAATTAATGTTTTCAGAAAAGACCTAAGACAGCCCAGCTTTTACATGGGGAAATCGGGATGCGACGTAGGCAAACGTACAGTACCTGTGCGAAAATATGATTCAATATTGAAAGCTCTTTCGTCACTGGAAAACGTGAACATATCTCTGGAACGTAGTATACTCACTAACTCAGTGCTGTTTACTATATGCGGACTTGGTTCTGTGTGGAGGACAGTTGGAACTTCATTAGTAGAATGGGTGGGAGTGAAGCACATTCAAAAACTCAGGCACAATAAAAATTGAAGTAAAACTAAAATGATATCCCTGTAGTACACCAGAAGTATTTGAAGCTGTCCACTTGCTCTACTGCCTCATTTAGAATTCGCACGTTTGCCTTCTTTATTTTTCTTCCGATATCCATGGTCTGTCTTGTTTGGATGTATCTTCATCCCATACTGCTCACAGCTGTCATTTAGCTCTCAGTAGCATATCTCTTCTGCTAACAATGTCCGCTATTATTAATATTATTATTATTATTATTATTATTATTATTATTAAAGTATTATGGCATTAACGATAGTTCCTTGAACTATGTAATTACTAATATTATTCCCCCAAGTGTCGGTTCTGTCGCGCACGCTTCTAAAATAAACACTGAAATTCAACTACATCAATAAATCAACATTTGGAAACAAATCTACGAAAAGAGAAAGCACTGTACTGCATATATATGAGATAAAATTATACCAAAGTGGGTTCAGTGGGAGAATCAGTCAATATTTAGTTATATACCAATCTACATATACAATCTACATGTATCCACTTAACGCGGGTACGCTTTGATGAAGTTGTTTGTACACAATCACCTCTCTAGACACTCTTCAATTCTACAGAAACATTATGGCATTACTACACAAGAGCGTCATATTATCAATGCTGCAAGTAAATAATGTTAGTAAGTATAAGATCATTATGGAACAGTGCATTGATGTCGTTAATTTAACAGATGCTGAAGAGCAAGAGACGGGATTGCATAAATTTTACACTCTTACATACAAGAAAGAGGTAAAATTATCATTCAAATAGAACCGAGTTTATGTACATAAACTAATCTTGCCAGTTGAAAGTAAATTTCAACGATCAGAAAGACAGAACGCACAACGATACTAATTAAACATCAAAAAAATTTATACACAGTTTACGAGTACTTAATTTATTGTGCATTGAAAGGAAATCATTTCCAGATACAGAAAAATTTCGTGCCTTGTCCATATGCCAATTCCGATGTATTAGTTTGCATTTGAGAATCATATCGTACATCACACTAATAAGCTAGCACCAAAATAAGTAGTTTTTTTCACTTAAGGTTAAACCTCAACTAAAATCATCCCGCGCCTGTACCTCATAAAATAATACTATAATATACGCTGAAAACTGTATCTAAACGCTAGCTACAATATAATTTATATAATATGATATTTATATTTTAAAAATCGAATTTCCAACCATACAGTAAAAATAAGAAAGTAAATTCTAACTTTAAAATGATAAAAATAAAAGTTCCCTAAACTCTAACCTAGTATGGCCTAAAGTATAATCAATCATGATCTAAGATTTGATCAAACAAGGCTTAACATCTAACATAACACGATCGAGGCCAAAGTCCTACCCAAACACGGCCCAAGCCCTAGCCAAACACGGACCAAGTCCTAGTCAAACACTGACTAAGCCCTAGCCAAACACGGACCAAGTTCCAGCCAAACACGACCAAGTCCTAGCCAAACACTGACTAAGCCCTAGCCAAACACGGACCAAGTTCTAGCCAAACACGACCAAGTCCTAGCCAAACACTGACTAAGCCCTAGCCAAACACGGACAAAGTTCTAGCCAAACACTGACCAAGTCCTAGTCAAACACTGGCTTAGCCCTAGCCAAACACGGACCAAGTTCTAGCCAAACACGACCAAGTCCTAGCCAAACACTGACTAAGCCCTAGCCAAACACGACCAAGTCCTAGCCAAACACTAAGCCCTAGCCAAACACGACCAAGCCCTAGCCAAACACGACCAAGCTCTAGCCAAACACGGACCAAGCCCTAGCCAAACACGAACCAAGCCCTAGCCAAACACTGACTAAGCCCTTGCCAAACACGGCCCAACCTCTAACCAACATATTACCAAAGTTCTAATCTGTCGCACTTAAACTCTAATCTAATATTTAGTGTACCGGTAGTACAATATTTCATTTCCTGTAAACTGTACTCGTAATGAATAAGCATTGAGCAAGATCTGCCCTAAACTAGACACTGCTTCGCACGTTGGTATAATCAACAAATCCCAAGCACCATTTTTAGATATGTATATGCATAACAATTATAGTTCTTTCTATTGCGTAACATATGTCTTGTCATATGGTAAACTTACTGGTAATGAAATGATTTAGTAATCTTATGATATGGCAAAGATGCTTTCTTAGACTACTTGGCTTTCATGTTATTAAATTTCCAATAACAATATATCATTTAAGGCGAGTAGGTACTTCCATATCTTATAATGTTAAATTCCTTAATTTTGGGTGCACTTTTCATAGAATTTATAAGAGAAACAAATGAAAAAATAGGGTATATGCACCAATGTCATAAAAATAAGAAATTGCAGAAAAATGGTGTCGAAGTTTCCATATTTTGCAATGTTAAATTCCTCAATTTTGGGTGCACTTTTCTCAGAAGTGATAAAAGATACAGATGTAGAAAAAAAATGTATACTATATGTTAAATAAATTTGAAATTCCACTGAGCGGTTGCCAAAAAAATAATTTTCCTTGATAACATTTTTTGCATTAAGAATTACTACAATATTTTTGCTGAAGATAGGGCTAAAAGCTGACAATTAGAAGAAATAAAATGATATTATCAATTTACACATATTAAACTACCTAAAAACGATAAAAACCAAAATTTCATTTTTTTTTTTTTGTCAAAATTCAGTGTACAGACTCCCCTTAAAATATTTTGCAGGAAAAACCTGGAAGGTGCTGGAAACTTTGAAAGTGTGTGAGCTTTTGTACTGCATGTTATGATACATTACATGTCGTTCACCTTGTTCTTTTCCTTTCTTCTTGTGGGTAAAAGTTAAAAATTCTGAATAGAGTTATATACATTTAAATTTTAAAATGTTAATGAAACGTACTTTTTGGCTCTGAAAATCTCGGTCGTCAATTTGTTTACACCTACAATTGAAAGGAAATTTTGCGTGAGGATTGTAAGTCTGAACTGTGTTACATATAAGACAGCAGTGTTCGGATATCTGAAGTTATGCATCCTGTAACAGTGGTTATCTTAGCATTATTTGTACGTGAGGTTGCTACAGATGTCGCAGATCTAATTAAGTCATCAGCTCGCTTCCATGTCAGACAGCCGGGCCCTAACGCCGCATTCATCTTGTAGCTAGGAAACAGGCAAATCAACACCCATCTTATGCACGTCCCATAACTGCTAGCAAGTTCAGTGACAAAACTGCACTTCATAAAATATTGGATGACCGTGAATGGATACATTTCCTTGCACTGATAAATACAAATTTTCTTTGTATGATATTCGGACGTAAAATATAAGAAAAGGAAATAAGAAACAGAATTCAAGACGAAGCGAAAATTGAAATTTCCAGGTAATCAAGAACGAAACCGCACTTGAAATAATATTTTGGAAATGAATTTTTAAATACTATTAGTAATTAAGTAAAAAGTAAAAATGAATCAATTTGCTATACACAAAAACTGTACACTATCTTATAACTTCTTGAAAAACTTTGTCACTTGTATCTGTGTATTTTGCAATAGTCTTGCTGTATGCAGTCTTCTAAGTGGCATAGTATCAACAAAGACGGCTATGAGCAAATACTGTAAGTAAAATTCAGTCTGCGCCATTCAGACCTTATTTACATCATCCGATTAGAGTATTTCCTTCGATTTTCCTTTTCAAAGTCGTAAAATCAAGTTGCAATAAATATATCGGACGGGTAATTCGTCGCTTCTAACAATTCAAATGGTCTAAGGAGACTATCTTCTCTAACAGTAAGAGTATATCGGGTGATTCAAAAGTTCGTTCAAAAAATTTAAATGGTTGGCTGAGAGAATCACAAAGAATCCCCCCCCCCCAGATGATATAGGATCGGTATTGCGTCGTTGCTGCGCCTGGAGGTCCCCATGACAGAGAGACAACGCATGTGGTTTTAATATGAAGCTTTCCCAGCACATTTCACGCGCTTAGTTCGTGAGTTTCTGCATAACATCTTACTGCAACAGTGGATTGGACGTGACGGGCCTGTTGTTTGGTCGTCAAGAACAACAGACCCCACTAGTTTGTGGGGTTACTAGAGTATCGCAAATGGGGTGATATCGGATCGCACAGTTTTAATATATTTTTTTAATATATTTTTTGACGTAATCATTTAAACATTTCGTTTTTTGTAATTGTTATTGTTGTTGTTCAGTCAACTGTCCGAAGACAGGTCTGAACCTCACAAGTGATACCAAGAAGGCACCACTTATGAGGCAACTAGGCCAGGGGATATTAGGTTAGGATGGATACTAATATTATTACGTAGCTCTAGATTGTCACAATCTACAAATGAGCGTAATATAATAATAATAATAATAATAATACCGGTTAATAATAATAATAATAATAATAATAATAATAATTTTAAAACTGTTCGGTGTCACTCCATAGTCAGGGTGATTTTGGGCACAAATGCTTATAAATAACTGCCCGATGATCTCGACTCTATAGGACTATTTCGGACACATTTTCATGTTTTTAAAAATGCAGTAACTATTGCTGCTTCATTTTAAACTTTTATAATCGATACAGACTTATTTACAGAACGTACAATGATATTAAATGTTACAAAATTACAAAATGAATTAAATAAACAATCTGACTAAAATAGATGCCTAATATGGGGAAACGGGAGAACCCCGAGAATCACCCCAACTGTGACAAGTGTCATGATTTTTCAAAGAAAAATCTCAGGCCTGGCCGGGACTCGAACCCGGACCATCTGCGTGACAGGCTGAAGGCCTGACACTCAGCCACTGACGATACGTTAGAGTACGCTATGCCAGTGAATGACGAGAAGCAATCGAACAGGATTGTGGCCGCAGAGGACGCACACAATCCATGCTAGACAGAGTCTAGTGCTACTCCTGGGATCTTTGCAAGAGTCCGACAATCAATTATTATTTGTTTTTCTAAGCTCTGTTTAGATCTGGTCTTTGGTCACTTCGAGCACCTTCAAATCACATGGGGTAGATAGGCAACCGCTAATACCCAGCAGGGTGATGTGTGCAGAACGGCTCTCTCTACCAGACTAAAGAGAAGCCGACGCATGTTGTGTGACAAAATATATATTTTTGTATGCCACCTCGTGAATCTTATGCATGGACTTTTGAATCACCTTATAGGTCTATATAACAAGTGCACCAATGAAGATAGGCTAAGAGATTGAGCACAAAAGATTGTAGAACAAAAAGCTGAAAGAGACGCTCTGAAATGGTATGTACTAAATTAAGAAGGATATTGATTGCTGGTTCAAGAGGATTTACAAGAAGGGAAAAAGGTGAGAAGGGGGATCGGAAAGCAATGGAGTAGCACAGCAATGGTGGCCGAAATAAACATGCATCTAGTGATGCTGTGAATCACGACTAGAGTTGACAACTTTCAAAAGCGAAAAGTATGGACACTTCATACAACTAGTGGGGAGGAATGGGGTGGAATATACCATTATTAGACCTTTTTCCATATATGTTATCAGCAGGGAAAGGGATTTGGAGTATTATAAAGAATGGTGAAACGTAGTATAGATATTCGTAGCTCAGTGACTGCTAAGCGAGCTGCGTCACAGAGCATGGACGGGTACAGTCCACTTCATACAAACTTACACGCAACGTGCTGTGAACGTATTTCAGAATAAACAATTGTTATAGTTTAATGATTTATAATTACCTACATACATAATCTGCATTTCTTTTTTAACTACATGTGCTTTTCTTGGCAACGCACAAGACACTAATAAACAACATTACAAATATACATAGTTAAATATCAACCTCTGAGTCCTCGAATGTCAGTGGAAATGTTGATGGCTGATAGACAGTTGTCTTCTGCATGGAACTCGCCTCTGAATATGTATGTTTTTCTGTCAGGGCGTGTTAAATTAAAACCTTTATTTACAATATTATGAAATATGATAATATGTAGCCTATACAACGTATACTACAGTATTTACAATATATGTAATATACTACAATATTTACAACATTGCCTAATACAGTATCATTAAATGTTGAACAAAATGTAGAACCAAACGAAATGGCATTTTCAATTAATGCTATGTTTTGTTCATGAAACAATTATTCCTGCTGTGTCTTGTTATAATAAATTGTAAATATTATTTTCAAATTTTCAAAATACAACTTTGCTCTGTTGAAAGGAAGGAAATTTTTTAACATGGAAAAACTCCGCTCTACATCTGCAGAGACAATTGGAGAGTACTTGAAACAACATACGTCAATTAAATTCGCATGTTGAATGATGTCATTGGGACACGTCTTTGTTAGTACATCTGAAATCCGACTAAGAATACCGTACCCATCATTTTTAATCAAAACTCTGTTCATTTTTTCACCAATACGTTTTCCTATTTCACCTTCTACTGCACTCGGTTTATTTACAATAGTCCTCATAATGTTTATTTGCTCAACTAGTTCTACTCCTAACTTTTCTAATTGAATAATGGCATCCGGTAAATATCCTAAATTTGGCTTAATATCCATGACTTCTTTCTCGATTGTTCTATCATTTAGCAGTTCCTGGCGTATTTGAATCGTCGCAGCTGCATCATCGCGAATCTAAAGACTAGACCACTTTCTTCACAGATTGGAGGTGATGTGCGTAATAATTGCAAGCTTCTAACCATGACCCCCAGCTCTTAAGGACTGGACTTGTGGGAAGCGACAATTTAGGAATTGTTTCCTGAATTTTAATACTCGATCTGGAGCTTTTACAAATATATTTTTCAATTTTGTATTGTTAGTTGGATTCACTTTCGGCATTGTACCTGCACTTCACTACTCTGAACTGCAAACCTGCACGTTGAAGTTCTTATGCGACAACTGTCCCGTTCGCCTGTTGTTGACGTGCAGAGATCTGCGAGTATGTCATGGAGGGGAGGACTTGATATAAAGGGTTGTAAACAAATGGCTGTGTAGATGCCAATACTAGCTTTTACTACTCCAAATTCCGTTCCCTAGTTATCAGTCTATAAAGCATAAAGGTCTATGACCTATTTAAATTGCATTTTCTATGTATGATAATGCATGATGAAAAAGGCAAACATCAAATAAAAATATAAGTAACCTATATCAATTCTTTAGAACTAATGGAGCCCATGAAATGAAGCTGTGCTAGGAAGAGTGCGTAAAGAAAGAAGACTGATCAGAAAGAGAAAAAGAAATTGGCTGGACCACTGGCTAAGAAGACACTGCCTACTGAAGAATGCACTGAAAGGAACGTGAACGGGAGAAAAGTTCGGGGCAGAAGAAGATCAGATGATAGACAACATTAAGATATGGGGCGTTCAAAGCACAAGGGAATCAAGTCAATTTTTGGTCAATTGGGAGATATTTCGTCTGTACAAACCTTAGATGAGGCTACTTTCAGAGCATAAAATAATTGTGTCCTCACAATCTTTGCAATGGTGCAGATGTTTAAAGTCACACTCACCTTTAATGGGTAATTAACTATTACATAAAAGACTTTCAGTCTAATTTTCTGAAAAGTTTATTTTTGTGACTTGATTCCCTTGTGCTCTGAGCGCCCCATACATGGATCATACGTGAAGAATGTCAGGTAATCAATGGTGAATCCTCGGCCTCATCTCTCCAAACACCATCTCACTATCACCAATTTCATCGACGCTAAATAACCTCGTAGTTGATACTGCGTGCTTAATTAACCAAGTAAAAGAATCATAAGCGGAGACTAAGAGAAAAACAGAAAATAGAAAAGATTGGAGAATGCTGGGTTTGTAGTGAAAGATCTGCCATAGGGGAGTGAGTGAGTGAGTGAGTGAGTGAGTGAGTGAGTGAGTGAGTGAGTGAGTGAGTGAGTGAGTGAGTGAGTGAGTGAGTGAGTTAATTAATTAATTAATTAATTAATTAATTAATGGGACCTAATACTATTTCAGCATCATATATGTGAACCACATATTTCAATTTAATCTAAAATATAACCTACAAATTAGCAGTAAATGTATTTTAATCTACTTTTACATTATTCTACGCAGGCAAGTCCTGATATTTCTAAATAAATAATTTTATTCTACAGTACCTCGATGTTTTTGTTACTGCTGTTACTGTTTGCACATTCGCTTCATCTTTTATTTTCCTTTCCACAGTCACTATCCTCTTCAATATCATCCGTTCTCTATTTCAATTTGCTAAACATTATGGGCCGTATTCATAGACATTTTTAGCGCGGGCTTCCGGTGGATGATCAGCGTTTTTCGTATTCATAAACCAGTGTTAGCGATAGGATATGATTTGAATTCTGTACAAGTAACCAGTGGATAGCCGGGGCTAGCTTAGTACGCTCGTAGCGCGTGCTGCGAAATGTCTATGAATGCCACCCTGTAGGTCTACACGTGGAGGCTAAGAGGAAAGCGGAAAATAGGGAAGATTGGAGAATGCTAAGTTTGCAGTGAAAGACCTGCCATTGAGCAGAAAAATATGTATGTATGCATGCATGTATGTATTTATGTATGTGTATGTATGTATGTATTTATATATCTTGGAAGGGAAAGGGCCAAGCGTCGCCCATCTAACAAGGAAGAGTTTAAGAGGGTTCTTGGATGTGTGATCTGAAATTTCCCCTGAAACGACGAGAAATTTGGTTCATTCAATGCCGAGACGTTTGGAAGCTGTCATCCGTGCTAATAGCTTGCAGACATACAGGATACTGAAAATACATTATAGAGACCTATTATATGCATTAGTATAATGTGCCAATACTTTTTTTGAAATCAGAAAATAGATTTTCTTTTGTAAATAATTATTTTGGGTTATTGTTGTGATTTCTGTGAAAGATTTTTAGTTTTACATTGTATTAAGGAATAAACATTTTATTTTCTTAAACTTGCCCTTCATACAGATCTTATAGGGAAAACATTGAGTGTGCCAATTACTTTTTGTGTCAGTGTATATCCTGTTAAACGCTAATTTCCCACCTTTGTATTCGTATCTCTCATTTATATTCACAAAGGCAGATTTAATCATATACGTACAAGTTATTAAGTACTTCGCCTGATGGTAGACCTAAGCATTTAAACCTAGCAGTCTCGTACCTGGGTTCCTCTGTTATTATTCTTTACGGGATTAACTTTATGTATACGGTGAACATATTATAAAAAAACGCATTTTCTCTGCAGTGAAAACTTATCCAGTTAAAAAATCATCTCACAAATATAATATCCTTCCCACTTGATACCTGCTTGCCTTGTGGTTTTCATTGCAACGGAGACTGGCAGCAATCAATGCTGAAGCTCTAAGTAACTCCATTTACTCCTAGTACGGTTCACTGACCGACTTTCTGTTGTTAAGCATCTTGCATTTCATTAGATATTCCCATTCAACATTCGACTCTTATTCTCTTAAGAGCTTTATACAGGGACATCATTTTATTTTTACTTCAATTTTTATTGTACCTGAGTTTTTGAATGTACTTCACTCCCACCCTCTCTACTAGTAAACTTTCAACATTCCTCACACAGAACCAAGGCCGCGTAAACAGTACTGAGTTAGTGAATATAGTACGTTCCAGAAATATGTTCGAGTTTTCCAGTGACGAAAGAGCTTTCAATATTGAATCATATTTTCACACAGGTACTGTCGTCCGTTTGTCTACGTCGCATCCCGGTTTCCCCCATCCGCTTCTGCTTGGCCCTCTGTAAAAGCTAGTGGCTGGGCTGTCTTAGTTCTTTTCTGAAAACATTAATTTCTGTTAGGAATTGGAAGTCTACGTAATATTATACACCTGTTTAAAATAACTTAAATAAAAGGGCCTCGTTAAGTAATTAACTGTCACGTGATTTCCCTCCCCCCTTCTACGATCTTGCGACATAACCACTTGGACGTACAGTAGATAGCATGTCTGAGTAATTTTATCTTTTCAGATCGGGCAGAAGTGAAGATTGAATTTACAGTACGTAAGGTACTCTTTTATAGAGTAGATATAGAATTATTTCAACATGAGATACTAGTACGATGGACGAAAGTGGTAATTGGAATTAAGTACAATAGTCTATAGTGCGATAATATGCACAAAAGAACTGAAGCCTGTATCGAAATGAACGGCCACCATTTTCAAAAATGTGTTTAAATATCCATATTATGGTTATTTTTCAATTTAACTTCATTCTCTAAATTGTACACTAATGTGCTGTAGACAGTATAATATACACTGCATAATGAATACGTCCGAGTGGACATCTCAGTTCGTGCGTAAAATCACTTAGGCCTATTCTTAATACATTACTGTATCTTGATTGAACAAAAACCTAATGAAAATTATCAAACTCAAAATCGCGATATTTCCTAGTTTACGTAAATGGATGAACTACTTTTCTTCCCTCCTGTACCTAGTAAAATGATTTGTTTGTATTTTACGCCAGTATCATCGAACTCTAGTCGTGGGAGGGGGTAGCAAACGGTGTTTCCGATTCTCAGTCATTAATCTAAAGGTATAGCCAGGTTAATACTAGAAATGTTAATAAAAATAAAATGATGTCCCTGTATAAGTTTCACTTATAAGCTGCCAAGCAATCCCCACTAATGTTCGTAGTCCGTCTAACCGTCGTATTGTCTCTATTAAAGCTAAGTTTTTAAATGTCTTATTGTAATACAGGCTGGACCGTGAGTAATGTTATTAATTTCAGGGGGTTATTCTTTAATATATTTCGAACAAAAAAGTGTAATACAATTTTGCTCGTTTTTTATTCTTTTCCAAGATAAACACTGTTTTATATCAAACATTTCATAACGTGTTTTGGGAAAGCCATTAATTTAATTCCCAATATGCTCAGTCAATGTAATAGAACAGTGTTTTATGATAATAAATGGTTGAAAGAATTCTAGTTCTGTTCCTTTAAATATGCAGAAATTTGATTCGAACAAATGTAATATTTTCTTAATTCCTTTTCAGAACGAAAAGTTACATTTGTTCAGATCAAATTTCTGCAGATTTGGAGGACAAAACTAAAATCCTTTCAATCATTTATTATCATAATACACTACTCTCTTAAATTGACCGAGCATATTGGGAATTAATTCAGTAGCTTTCCCAAAATACACTATGAAATGTTTCATATAAAATAATTTTTTTTCTCGAAAAGGAAGCAAAAACGAGCAAAATTGTACTTCACTTTTTTTTGTTCGAAATATCTCAAAGAACAACTTCCTGAAATTAAAGACATTACTTACGGTTCACCCTGTATACTAAACTTAATGGCTAAGGAGCTCAGCTTTAACGTTGCATACAAGCAAACGGTCATGCTTTCGAATTCCGATTAAGGCACAGATGTCTGTCTATTGTGGATTATGATGTCCCAAGTTATCCGAGACGGAAGGTCTGCATCATACTGATGTCAAGGATGTCCAACCTTGTTACTCTCTAGTGATACGCCCAAAAAGCCAAATATTGACTAATCCCGCTGCGGTGTGAAAACCCCCAATCCCATATTATTAAACCTTCTAACCGCATCGCTCCACACGTTCGGTCTATTGTCAGATACTGAAGACCCGTACGGCAACAACTTTCGCGTATGTTATGGTTAATTAAACAAAAGTGAGGAAATCGCGCAATTCATCTCCGTAACAACTTCATCGTAACTCTTTCCTATTAGTCAGATCGTTGCGGTTGTGTGCCAGGGGCAACAATAATAAACAGAAGCCATATTTTAAAAGCGCCATATCAACTTTAACTCCGGAATGTGCAGCGTAGATCCCAAACGATAGCTTTCCTGCTCATAAATAGCGCAGCGTACGATCACGAAAACTGGTCTTCCAGGAGAATTTTAGTTGAGATATAGGCTTTTAAGCGCATAAACCTAAGGTTTCCTCTCCCTATTACTTTCAATTTGCATGAATTTAAGTCCTATCGTAATCCTTTATACATCTGCGTAAGTTTTCATTCAATAGTGAAGTTCTTGTACTAAGCATGGCGATGGGTTTACTACTTGTACTTAATATAAAAATTATTCTAGATTCATCTCTCTGTGAGACATAGGCCTACTTGTTCAAAATACATAAAACCGTAGAGTTAATTTTCAAATGAAACCTGAACGCTTAAATCTCCAGTCGTACAAAAGAATTAGCTCAATTTGCTTTCGTCCGATAAATACTTTGAGTTTATTAGTATTCCAAATATTGGAAAAGATCAAGATTATCTACGATACGCAGTAATATGACAATCCATTTCTACAGTAAAACTACAGCAGAAAACATTCGTATATTTAGGCTTATTATCTCTCATGAAACTAGTAATATTTTAGTAACAAAACATTCCCTTAATAATTCTATAACAATGCAAGTTCTGCAACATGAACGAATTTTGTTCTGTAAATAAAAGTAACGTCTATTTGAAAGCACGTAAAATTTGTTTTCTTGGATTAGTATATTTACCAGAACACTGCAACCTGAACATACATATTTGTCGCCATAGCGTTGCTTTTCTATAAAATTAATCATAATATTAAACATGACTAATAATAATATTAATCTATCATCATTTTCAAAATGTCAACACCATCTTTTTCTTCTTTCTAAAATTATTATATACTTTATCTCAGTTATTAGGGCCTAGTATTACTACTGATATTATCTTTATCCACTTTGATTGTGTAATGTGAACTTTATATCACTAATAAAAATGTCGTAAACACATTCAATACGCAACTAGTTAGGTAATGATACTTCTATTAAACAACTAGTTAAGTAATGATACTGTTATTACCCGACTGGTTGCGTAATGTGAACCACACATTTTAGTTATAGGCCTAGTTATCGGATTTCGATGGTACTTAACATGAAACTGCAGAATTTACAGCATTTTCAATATCTGAATCCTTGTTTGAACTCTTTTTAACAAGGTTTCCTTATTTCTCTTAGTACTGCTATTTTTCTGTTATAAACAAAAATTTATAGTGTTCAAAACTAATAAAACAAACATAAACGAATCGTCTCCCGCAGGAAGAAACTAATAACAATACAATCGCCTCTCCATAAAAGACATGTTCAAAAGCAATAAAAACAATAAAATTACTTTTATTTAAAAAATAGTTTATCAATTTATGGTAACTTCATATTACAATACTCGACTGGATATCAAACTCGTCCTGCGGGCTCGTTTGACAACTTTCCAATCTCGTATTGTAATATGAAACGTTACGATATTCATATCGTAAATAACTATTATGTACTTCTTGAGAGAAGCTCATCCTATTGTTAACATGTTATGGAAGGTTGAATTCACATGTGCCGCTGTAAACGAATTTTTCACACTTTTATCACTGCCACAACATATTTCACCTTTTTCTGCATTATACAGTAAATCATGCTCACTACATTAACGCATTGACTATTGCTCAACGAACACACCTAAGGAAAGAAATGTAATTTTTCTTTTACTATTGACGGGTATTTGACTACGTCATTCACACATATGAAGCCAGTTATGTAGACAAATTTACCGGAAGATCCGTTGCCAGGAGGCTGGTCTACGCTACAACCGCGATGAGATGATTGTGGAGTTTCGATGGTATACTGCAGGGAAACCGGAGCTCCCGGAGAAAACCACTGTGTTATCTGGACCATGGGCTTGCCCAACACAAGTAACAAAATTTATAAGCAGTCGTTTCAGAGCAAGCCGCCATATTGCCTTCCACTAAGCATAACACTTGCTTCCCACTTCTTCCACCAGGTGGCTCCCAACTAGGCTTCTACCAGAGACAACATGTCAAAACAAATTGTGACCAATCTTCGATATCTCTCCACACCACATACAGGACTGACTGCGTTTCATTATGGATTGGATGGGTTAAATGAGAGGATAGCTAAGTTATGAGGCCGAAGTATGTGACAAAGTCAGTGGGTTAGTTGAGGGGAGAGGTAAGTGGCGTGAGATGAGACCGAGGAATGTGAAAAGCTTTCTCTCCCGTGTGGTGTGTGAAGATATCGACGTTTCAGCCGAAAGATATTAAACGTTGGGCCTACGTTAGAGATTAGTGACGTTACATTCGAGATTAGTGACAGGTTAGGTTAGGTTAGGTTAGGTTAGGTTAGGTTAGGTTAGGTTAGGTTAGGTTAGGTTAGGTTAGGTTAGGTTAGGTTACAATAGAAATTATGAGTTTCCAAAATGTTTTCTATTACCTTTCGAAAATGGAGCATAAAATCGTTGTTTGTGAATAAAAAAAAGTTGCGAAAATCTACGGTGAAACATCGGTGTCCTCCCACGCTACACACGGAAAAGAATACGTTGTTGAATAATTTTCATATTTCTAGGCCTCATATCACTTAAATAATCCCCCCAACTAATCCACTGACCTTGTCACATTCCTCGGATTTAATATCACTTAGCTACCATCTCATCTAACCCGCAAAGAAACTTAAATCAGACGTCAGTCCTGTGAGTGGTGTGGGCGATATCGAAGATTGGCCAAACCTACTATTTCTACCGATCAAGTAAATCGTCGGATAAGACATTAATTGTTGATCGGGCCTAAGAGCTCTGCGCGGATCCTGAGAAGGAAGGATACACCTCATCGGATCTGTGACGCGACATTGGATACACTTTAAGCTTAGGTAGGAACTATCGCTTTTGACAAGTGAGTCTCTAAATCCAACGTACAAAAAATTCACCGTATGTCAGACCGATTGATTGACAACAAAAGAAGCGTTGCAAGGCACCGGTTTTTAAAATCAGAGCTGACAACGTAAAATCTTAACAGCGCTCTGTAACAGGTTTATCACTAAAGATCACACGACTTAAGTTCAGCGTCTGTAAACATGTCTGTGAATTACGTATTTTAATCTAGTAAAATGAAATTCCAGTGTTGTCATGTGTCCTACCTGTGATAAGCCAGAGTTCCTTGAGGCAGTCTTCGCGGTATTGTTGTATGTGACCTCGCTGCTCCAACTCATATCCGGCCTCCAGGAACTCGAAGAGCAGGGCTCCCAGAAGAACATACCCGACCACGAGTGCAAAAAGTCCAAGATTAGAAAATAGGTGGCCGAAGAAAATACGGAGACAGCGTCGAACCCGCGCGGGGTTGCACTGCCCGGAGCGCGTGGAGGCGTTGCGCGTCGCGGCGGGCATCGGCCGGACTGGACGCCGTGCAGCTACGACCGTCGCGGGCGCATGCACCACATGGACTGCCGCGCCGCGCCGGAGCACAGGTTCGACAGACGTCTGACAGCCCGCGGAAACAGTTGCGCCCCTGCGCAGGCGAATGCTCCGTACTGCAACAAAGAAAACAGCTCATGTCTGCACTCCAACTTACGACCAACAGAGATAACATTTACATTTATCCTTATTTAATTACACAAGTTTCAACAATAACAAACCCTGTTAGAGAAAGTAAGAGAAAAACTTTTTAAGTTCTACAAAACTCATATTTAATTTGTAAACATGAACATTCTCTGAAAAATAAATGAAACACATAATACTCGTACATAAAAGCTAAACTGTTCAGCAGTGATGGACAAACGCCGAATACATTGAAGAGTATGCAACCCGTATGTCACGCAGGAATGATTTCAGTAGGAGAATGGAAGGGAGAGTTATTAACTGTAGGCCTACTGCCGTGCAGTGTCGCTACTAGAGATGAACAACGATCGAGAAAGCAAGACTAACAGCGCCCGCAAAGCCGAAAACCCGCACTACAATGTTGTATACGTCGCGTCGTTGACGTAAAGACTGCTTGTGAGTGCTTCGAGACGTCGAGATTTATCACTCCCTAAGTCCCGAACGTCAAGCAGCCTTGAATCGCCACAGTTGTTTATACCTGACTGAACTTTTATCCACTTTGGCAACTGTTATATATGTATACACAATCAAGTAGCCTATTTGAAACATTATCTCTACCTTTCAGTGTATAATAATCCGTTTCACAGTCTTTATTTAATTACTAGGCCTTTATTAAAAGGCTAGGAATTTTCTTTTCATATTTTTGAGATCATGTATGCAATCTCAAGTTAAAAGTTATGAACGTTATGTTTTATGTTTCTTAGAAATTCAAATGTATTCGAGACTTGTTTCATTTTTCTATTTTATATAACCATAGGCAAGGTCCGTGAACCATAGGTAATATCATATAATAGAATCAGAACATTTTGATAACTAAGATACTGTTCTGTTTTGTCTTTTTGTCTCATTTAAACGTTTATAATGTTATTTATTTCAATTATGTATGTTATTCAAAGTTACGAAATCTTTCCACGCCGACCAAATGCTATTTCGAGAATGACGAGCGAGACTCGAAGGGCACGAGAATGATGAGACGAGACTCGAAAGACAAATGCAACGAATACAGCGAGCGAGAGCGGCAGCTAGTTTTGTTCATCTCTATCGCTATAATTGTATTGTGTTGATACCGCTCGGTCCGCATCATCTGACATCTACACGGCACATTATTGCATGGAAATCTGAAACACCCATGCGAATCAGCAAGTAGATTGTCATTCATTATTTACTCATAATCTGTCCTTTAATTTTGAGAGTTTTAGTCTTGAGAAAAACTGTTCGCATACTTATTTGGATACAAACATCGCCTATATTTTGGTTGCAAATGACAGCAGCTGTCGATATTTTGTGCTGTTTAACATCCGAAAAACATCGTCATCTGTTAAATCTCGGCATATATAATAATAATAATAATAATAATAATAATAATAATAATAATAATATAATTCATTCATAGTGTTCTGCCCAAGGTCAAGTCTTTCACTGCAAACCCAGCATTCTCCAATCTTTCCTATTTTCCGTCTTCCTCTTAAAAGCAAACATTCTCATTAAGGCAGATAAAAAAAAGTTATTTTTTCGATCATTTTAATAATGTCAAAACAAGTGCTTATACAAATTTTGGCTACTCGAGCGCAATCACGAAAGCCGTCGAGAAAGTAAGTTTCTCTGGAGCCGTTTATAGAAAAAAAAACAGAATTTCATGAAAAAAATTTAATGGAACAGATACAGCAATTCTTGAGCTATTTTTCAACATATTCCCCACCGGAATTGAGATATTTGTCATTCCGTGAGATCAACAGAGAGGTACAGACGGCTGTTACATACTAGTTAAGATCCCAGGCGTCAGACTTCTACAACATAGGGATACAAATTTGATCCCACCATATGACAAAGCTCTCAATTCCGGTGGGGAATACGTTAAAAATAGCTCAGCAGTTGCTGTATCTGTTCCAATAAATCCTTCCATGAAATTGTGTTTTTTTTTATGTAAATGACACCAGGGAAACATACTTTCTCAACGGCCCTCATAATTGTCCTCGAGCAGCACTTGTTTTGACATTATTAACATGGTGGAAGAAAAAATATTAACTTTATTATCAGCCTCCATTATAATGTCTGCTTCTTAGGGTGCTATTCATAGATATTTCGCTAGCCCGCGCTACGAGCGTGCTAAACTAGCCCCAACTATCGTCTGATTACTTGTACAGGATTCATACCTTATCACATTGCTAACACTGGTTTATGAATACGAAAAACGTTAGTTCGCTGATCATCCACCGGAAGCCCGCGCTAAGAATGTCTATGAATATGGCCCAATATGTCCACATTTGATCCATGTACTGTATCTTAATATTCTCTATCATATATCTTCTTCTGCTCCAAACTTTTCTTCCGTTCACCATTCCTTCCAGTACATCCTTCAGAAGACAGTTTCTTCTTAACCAATGGCCGAGCCAATTTCTTTTTTCTATTCCTGATCAGTTTAATAATAATAATAATAATAATAATAATAATAATATAATACAATAGTACTCATACTAGTACTATTAATACTACTAATTATTTATTTATTTATTTATTTATTTACTTACTTATATTTAATGTGCTGTACAACAGCCAGAGGCCAATTACAGTTCAGCACAAACAATATAACAAAAACATTAGCAATAATTTACAATAAAAGTAAAAAGAAATAATTAAATTAATGGCAATCAATTAAAATGATAATTACAAATGAAATAATGGAATCATAAATGAAGAATGGAATCATATAAAATAGTATTACAAAGATATACAAGATTATAATACAACGACAATAATGACAATGAATGGACGGGATAAAATGGATGACTAAACTACATAGCATAATGAGATAAAAGTAATTGTATTTGAAAATGAAAGGATGGAATCAAGTAAATTAATAAATAACAAAATGATATAAAAGTTAGCGAGAATAATATTAAAATACATATTTAAACAAAAGATATAAATGAAAACTGATATAAAACTTCAAAATATATACTACACATTAAATGGCTCCAAGCCTGATCCATGCAAATTAGCATATTTTATACATCTGCAGACCGGAGAGAGAGATTTAGAATTTCTATTGTAAAACATTTTATGATATCTTAAACCCTTAGCAGGAATACGAAGACTGATATTGCTTAGGAAAGATTCACAATCAATATCACCCTTAAGAACTTTACAAAAAAATAAGTAATCAAGATCTTGACGTCTGGCAAATAAACTACAGCAATTAAAATATTTGCAGTTAATCTCATATTTATAATCATCAGAATTAGGTAAAAATCTATAAGAACAAAGGGAAATAAATTTTCTTTGAATATTCTCAAGCTTAGCCGAGTCAGTGGAAGTAATAGAGTTCCATACTACAGATGCATATTCAAGCTTGGATCTGACCAATGTATAGTATAAAATTAACAAACACATAGGAGTAGAAAAAGAATAAGTTATAGAACTAATTAGACCAAGCATTCTTAATGAATGGGTATAAATATATTGCACATAATCATGGAAATATAATTTAGAATCAAGTAAGACACCAGATCTCTAATAGTATCTTTCCTAGTAATTATGACATTATTAAGAGTATAATTAAATTTTTGGGAGGTTGTTTTACGTGTGAAAGAAATAGCAAATGTTTTGGATTGATTAATTTTCATTCCGTTTTCAACAGTCCAAAGTGCAATTGAATTGATATCCTTTTGAAGAATTTGACAATCAGCCAAACTACTAATTTTGAGAAAGATTTTGAGATCATCCGCAAATAAAAGAAAGCTAGAACTTATTTTTTTACTTATGTCATTTATAAATAATAAAAATAAGAGAGGCCCCAAAGTAGACCCTTGAGGGACTCCACATAAACTATTAAATGGATCCGAGAGAGAATTACCTAGTCTAACACAAGATTGTCTATCTGTTAAATAGTTTTCAAACCAATTCACGTAGTTCGTGGAGAGACCAAAATTACTTAATTTGTTTAATAAAATTTTGTGAGGAACAACATCAAATGCTTTGCTAAAATCAAAATAAATTGAGTCAATTTGACCTTGAGTTTCGACAACAGGCATAATGAGATTGAGATAGGAAACTAAATTAATAGTTGTAGATTTCCCTTTAGTAAAACTGTGTTGGGCTGAATTGATCTTATTTTTGACATAAAATGAAATGTGTTTGTGTATAATTTTTTCAAAAATTTTAGAAAAATTGTTCAGGATAGAAATAGGTCTATAATTAGTAACATTGTTTTTATTACCATTTTTATAGACAGGAATAATAGATGCTTCTTTCCATAGTGAAGGATAAATTCCTGTTTTTAAACTAAGATTGAATAAATAAGTTAAAACAGGTATGAGAATATCAGAGCAACCCTTAATTATAAAATTAGGAATGTTATCAGTACCTTTAGATTTATTAGGCTTCATCTTTTTAATGGCTTTAGTTACATCAGCAATTGTCATTTTAGGTAGGGGCATACAGTCAGTAATATTAGAAACGTAAGTAATGAAATTAGAGTTATAATTTTGTTGAACAGATTTAAATTGACTAGCAAATGCATTAACAATTTCAATTTGATCCGTGACGTGAACCCCATTTATTAATAATTCTGTAGGATAATTATTAGTTTTACGAAAAGACGCAACGTATTTCCAAAATTTATTTGGCTCATTCTTTAAATTATCATCAATCGATTGTAACCATTTAAATTTGCCCAATTTAATCATAGCTTTGACTTGTTTTCTAAGATTAGAAAAAATTTGATAATGATGATCGGTTTTGTATTTTTTAAATTTCCGATGCGCTTTGTTTTTTTTTTTTTTTTTTTTTTTTATGAGTTGACGTAAATTGTTTGAAAACCATTTAGGATAGTGTGACTTTTTAAGAAATGTGACTGGGACGGACAGAGATATAGCATTATTTATAACTTGAGACAATGAATTAGTGGCAGCATTTACATCACTGATCTGATAAATACTGTTCAAATCATAATTTTTCAGAATAGAATAGAGATTCAGGTAATCACCTTGAGAATAATTTAAGTAGGAACTATTATTGCAATTATTATGATAATTTGCAGGTAACGATAAATTTAGTTCAAGATCGATTGATATAGATGGGTGATAATTATCCTCAGGAACTAGAGAGTGGTCAGCGAGTTGAACTGAATTATTATAGATATTAGTGAAAACCAAATCAAGTAAATTTTTGCAAGAAACAGTTAAGTTTATTTGAATTAAACCAAGAAGGCAAGACGAGGAATATAAATCCATTGATTTAATTTTAGAGTAATAATGAATATCATTAAGATTAAATCCAGTAGACCAGTCCATACCAGGAGCGTTGAAGTCCCCAAGGAAGACGATTCTAAAATTATGGGTGTCAAGATTTTTCTCAATGAAACTGAGATAAGACTTTAAATGATTATGATCTGTATCAGGTGAGAAGTAATGATTTCCGATTAACAGGTTATAACCATCAGCCATTTTAATTTCAACCCAAACACATTCATTAATAATTTCTAAATCATATCGGCGATATGTAAAAGGCAAATGGTTATTAATCGCTATTAAGACTCCACCACCCCTTGTTTTATTAGTGTCTAAAAACATTCTGTCTGCACGAAACACAGTATAATTGTTTGGAAATAAATTTGTATTTAGAACTGAATCAGATAACCATGTTTCAGTGAGACAGATAATGTCATCATTATTAGTCACTATATTCTCGAAAAATTCATTAGTCTTGGTATTCAAACCTCTGACATTTTGATAAAATATTTCAAGATGGTTACTTGAATTGCACATTGTAAGATGGTTAAGTCAACTAAGAGGCATTCACCCTAGATTCAACTGGAACACTAGTAGTTGCAGGAGCAAAATGCTGCTCAAGTTTTAATTTTCCAAAGAAGGGTGCACTGAGACACCCAGCTGGCCAGACATTGGTGTTGTTTATTAAGTCAAAATCCCTCTCATCAACAGATATATGGAAAGAGGAATACGTCTGATATTTAGTTTTTAATTTTGTAACTACAAGTGACCTTACGTTCAGTTGACTCTTTAGTGAATCCTCAATGTTGGACTTACAGTATTAATATTAGAACTAAATCTTGAAACGAATAAAGATTTAGTTTTTATTCTCTCAGGAGCCATTTCTAGTTTACTGTTGACCAAAGTTCCAACTCTGTGTTCGCAATTTTTATTCCTCTTACGTGTTACAATTTGGAAATCATCTGAATTCTTATTACCAGATGAAACATTGGCCTGAATACCGTTACAATTAATATCTTGCTGAGTCGCCGTACTATTGTATGGCAACAACCTACTAGACCCTGACCCAGCGGAATTCACAGTGTTTACGTTCTCAGATAACACTTTACTATAATATGATTTCATAATGCCAGATTGACTGGACTGCTGACCCACTTTGGGTTCGTATTGAATTGATTCAGAAGGGACATTCCCCTTATTAGTGAGTACGTTAGAATTTGTCTTCACCAAAATTTCGTCCATCTGAATTTTCAGAGCCGCATTTTCATTCTTCAGTTTTATCATCTCCTTTTGGAGACTCTTTCCGTATTCCAATATGTCACTCACTGTATCCAGAATGTTCACACTATTTAATCGAACAGTCTCAACCTGAACGGAGAGTGAATCAACTGAAGGCAGGCTCGGCAGGTTGAGCTCCCTTGAAGGTGAAATAACTTTTTTTGTAGGCGAAACAGGCTTTCTAGAACTTACCGGAGTATCGTCACCTCGGGAAGTTTTCAATGCACTTACGCAGCACTCGCATTTGTAGGAAGAGGTGCCTCCATCCATGAACAAGTTCTACTCCGTCTCACCCAGATTGATGCACTCCAGATGAAATCTTGATCCACAAGATCCCGCACATTTCAAAAATTTCTGCCTACCGAAGAAGGCAGCGCGACAAACCGGGCAAAGATCTTTGCTCGCCGGCATACTGAATACTAATATATTATATTAATAATAATAATAATAATAATAATAATAATAATAATAGTGAAGTTTATCTTACGTAACAATATAATGCCTACGAATGTTTGATAGGTACGTGACAATTAATATTTTGGAGCATAGCAAATACTTAACGTTGTCTCCGACCTTACAAGAAAAGATGTTTTTTTTTTCCCCCATTCCACTCGAAACTGACGTTTTGGCACAAAGGTTTTGACATTGGTTCTCAGTCATACACTGAATAACTGTATAAAAATAAGTAATATATAGAGAAGTGTTTTAATAATGGGGGTGAGTGGGGCGCGTCGTGATGTCAGGGACTACAGTGAAGGTCATGATTAGAATGGAATTTACGGGAGGGGCACTATAGCCCAGCACTGTGAGCTGTCACGATGTATTGCGCTAACCCCCAAACTAGGACTGGCTACACTAAGTTTCGCTGCGTTCCCAGATTTCAAGCAGGAAACTCTCTTCGTTCCTAGGCCAGCCCCCTCCGTGCGTCGCCAGCCGGCGATCGGGGAATGCTATGAAATGTTGGAGAAATGGAGAAATGTTGACGGAATAATGTACAGTAGATGCTTAATATGGGGAGAAACAGGAGAACACCGAGAAAATCCCCAACTGCGACCTTCTCCGCCACAGCTGTCACTATGGATTTTTCAATTAAAAATCTCCAGACCTGACCGGCACTCGAACCTGGGCAGCCTGCGTGACTGGCTATAGGTCTGACCACTCAGCCACCGCAGGGGTTGAAGGCCATGATTACGTCTATAATCATAACACACATTTTGCTCATCGCTGCTGCTCACCTTTCTTTTGGGATCTACACTCGACCATAAACTAAATAAAGAAATAACGAAATAACTAAAAAGAGAAGAAAACTCAATTGAAATAACTGATTTGTTCTTATAATAATAATAATAATAATAATAATAATAATAATAACGACCATTAGGCCTAAATAGTAGGACGGACTAGTTATAACTTTTTAAGACAGAACAGGTCTAAACGTCTAAGCCGTGTTGCTGATGAAGCTGAAAGTGATGATGATGATGATGATGATGATGATGATGATGATGATGATGATGATGATGATGATGATGATGATGATATTCGTGTCCTCATAAAGAAGAAATTTTCTCATTAAATTTTCGACCAGTGTATGAGACCGATACCTACCCAGTTTCGTGATGAATTTGGGGAGCTACAGTGAGTAGCGAAATCCGGTTTCGAAAGCCAGCTGTCCACTCCTGTGGAGTAACGGTCAGCGCGTCTGGCTGCGAAACCAGGTGGCCCGGGTTCGATTCCCGGTCGGGGCAAGTTACTTGGTTGAGGTTTTTTCCGGGTTTTTCCCTCAACCCAATATGAGCAAATGCTGGGTAACTTTCGGTGCTGGACCCCGGACTCATTTCACCGGCATTATCACCTTCATCTCATTCAGACGCTAAATAACCTAAGCTGTTGATAAAGCGTCGTAAAATAACCTACTAAAATAAAAAAAGCCAGCTATAACTGCTGGGAGAATCATTGGACAAACCATACGTTAGCGGTACTGCTGTATGGTCGGTCTTGGCCCTCTAAGGACTGCGCATGACGGATTTAAGGATGATGATGATGATGATGATGATGATGGCTTAAATGTCTGGATAGACGAAGCACATGCTACAATTTTACTGGATGTGACGGAGTGCCTATTAAACTCCTGGGGTTTGTAGCGGGAGCAAAATAGGTAGGCCTATAAGTTTGTTTCGTCCAGAGACGCGCCGCGCTGTTTCCGTGCTGTTAAGAGTATAACATTGAATACAGTAAAATTTAACATTATATAATTTTCATATTTGAAAAAATCACAATCCTCGCTCTGTTCTACTTACAACTATACGTTTAGAATATGTGCTAAAGACGTAATGTAGTTAGTTCAGCAAAGATCAATGCTTTTATAAAGAAGCAGACCATTGATTTTATAGTCAGGTCAATGTTTCAACAAAAGGGAGTATCTATACGTCAATAGACAGACTAAGATTTCAATAAAGAGATAGACCAATACTTCAATAAAGGGATAGATAAGTTTTTCATTGAAGAGACAGATCAGAGCTTCAATAGAGAGAGAAACCAATACTTCAGTAAAGAGCTAGACCATTGCTTCAAAAATTTAAAGACCAACGTTTTAATAGAGAGCCAGATCAATACTTCAGTAAAGAGCTAGACCAATGCTTCAAAAATGTAAAGACCGACGTTTTAATAGAGAGCCAGATCAATACTTCAGTAAAGAGCTAGACCAGTGCTTCAATAAGGAGATAGGTCAGTGTTTCAATAAAGAGAGACATATTACAGCTTCAGTGGAGAGACAAATCAATGCTTCAATGAACAGACAAACCAATGCTTCAATAAAGAGATAGACCAATGCTTCAAAAATATAAGACTAATGTTTTAATAGAGAGACAGATCACTGCTTCAGTAAAGAGATAGACCAATGCTTCAATAAAGAGATAGATTGTTTCACTAAAGAGACAGATGAATGTTTCAGTAGAGAGGGGCAGATCAATGTTCCTATAAAGAGACAGATCAATTTCCCGACACAATGCTCCATTAAAGAGATAGAGCAATGTTTCAATTAAGAGACAGATAAATGTTTCACTAAATAGAAAGACCAATGCTTCAATAAAGGAATGAACCATGCTCCAATAAATGGATAGATCAATTCTCCAACATAAAGACAGATCAATGCTTCAATAAAGAAATAAACCAATGCTCCAATAAATAGACAGATCAATGCCCCAACATACAGACAGATCAATGCTTGAATATAAAAAAGACAGGTCAGTACTTTGAAAGAGTTAAATCAATGTTCCAATAAAGAAACTGGTCATTGGTTCTATAAAGAGATAGACCATAGCTTCAATAAAGAGACAGATAAATGCTTCAATAAAGTGCTATACCGGTACCAATAATTCAATAAAGAGATAACTCATTGTTTCAATAAAGAGACATATCACTGCTCGTCCACACCTGTCAGCGCGTCTGGCCGCGAAACCAGGTGGCCCGGGTTCGAATCCCGGTCGGGGCAAGTTACCTGGTTGAGGTTTTTTCCGGGTTTTTCCCTCAACCCAATACGAGCAAATGCTGGACAACTTTCGATGCTGGACCCCGGACTCATTTCACCGGCATTATCACCATTTCATTCAGACGCTAAATAACCTAGATGTTGATACAGCTTCGTAAAATAACCCAATAAAATAAAAAAATATCACTGCTCTAGTACAGACAGACCAATGTTCCAATAGAGAAACAGTCCACTTGAACATGGTAAAAAGTTACAAGTAGCGAAAACACAGTAAAATGAGACTTCTGTCTCATTGATTAAGATATTTTTACACCCTGCGGTAGTTGACTGGTCAGACCTTCAGCCTGCCACGCAGGCGGTTCGGGTTCGAGTCTCATAAAGCCTAAGATTTTTTTTTAATCCATAGTGACACTTGTAGCGGACACAGTCATAGTTGGAGGTTTCTCTCGGGATTTTCCTGTTTCACCATATTAGGCATCTACATCATTCCGACAACATTTCTCCATTCCGTCATCGCTCCAAAGCATTCACCGAACGCCGGCTGGCGAAGCACTCTGATGCTGATATCAGGGAGGACTTGGGGCTCTGGACTCCTAGGCCTTATAGGCTCCTCGTGTTCAGATAGAACCTGACTATCAGGGGATGAGGCAGGATGGTCTACGATGACAGGAAGGACTGGAACTTCGGGCTCCTTGGACTTATTAGGTTACTCGTCTGCAAAACGCGACCTGGCTCTATCAGAGGCTGACGCAGGATGTCCTACATATCAGCATTGGATTCACGAATTTCACTCGGGTCAGTTGTCGGACTTAGACATTCATCGCATACAGTAAGTATATACAGGGACATCATTTTATTGTTACTTCAACTTTTATTGTATCTGAGTTTTTGAATGTACTTCACTCCTACCCCTTCTACTAACAAACGCCACACAAAACCAAGGCCGCAGTACTGAGTTAGTGAGTATAGTACGTTTCAGAAATATGTTCGCGTTTTCCAGTGATGAAAACTTCCAATATTGAATCATATTTTCGCACAGGTACTGTCGTCCGTTTGCCTACGTGGCATCCCGATTTCTCCTACCTGCTTCTGCTCGCTCCACTGTAAAGACTAGTGGCTGGGCTTTCTTAGCTCTTTTCTGAAAACATTAATTTCTGTTAGGAATTAATTGGACGTTATGCAACTGTTTAAAATAACTTAAGTAAAAGGGCCTCGTTAAGTAATTAACTATCACGTGATCCCCCCCTCTCTACGATCCTGCGACATAACCACTTGGACGGACAGTAGATAGCATGCCTGAGTAATTTTATCTGTGCGGGTCGGGCAGAAATGAAGACTGCATTTACAGTACGTAAGGTACTCTTTTATAGAGTAGGTACAGAATTATTTCAACACGAGTTACTAAGTATGAAGGACGAAACTGGTCATTGGAATTAGATGCAATAGTCTATAGTGCGATAATAGGCACAAAAGATCTGAAGCCTGTATCGAGATGAACGACCACCATTTTCAAAAATGTGTTTAAATATCCATATTATGATTATTTTTCAATTTAACTTCATTATTCTCTATATTCTACGCCAATGTGCTGTAGACAGTATAATATACGCTGCATAATGAATACGTTCGCATGGATAACTCAGTTCGTGAGTAAAAACACTTATTGTTAACACTGTACTGTATTTTGATGAAACAAAAACCTAATGAAAATTATCAAACTCAAAATCGCGATATTTCCTAGTTTACGTAAATGGATGAACTACTTTTCTTCCCTCTTATACCTAGTAAAGTGATTTGTTTGTATTTTACGCCAGTACCATCGAACTCCAGTCGTGGAAGGAGGAGCAAACTGTGTTTCCGGGTCTCAATCATTAATCCAACGGTATAGCCAGGTTAATATTAAAAATATTAGTAAAAATAAAATGATGTCCCTGTACAACGCATGCCTAAGTGTACGGACCCGGCTGCAGCTTAAACGCTAGCATGCTGGCTTTTCATCCAGACGGCCCAGGTTCGAGCTCCAATCAGGTCATAATAGAATTTGTAGTGGAAAAAGCAGACGTTGCAGATATTTAACTCGGGGCACTTTCGTTTTCCTATATCATTCCACCAATACTCTCCGCCTTCCTCCCATTTCATTATAAAATAGTTAAAGATAGACAGGAGTGAGGTCTTGGGGGTAGTATGAGTATTCGATTCGAGTATAGTAAGGGTTTAAGGCTCAAGAAGCCAAGAACGTAGCCTATTTAGAATAAAATAAAATTAGTGGCATTTTTCACAGTCAATTAAAATTATCAGTCTCACTAACATCTCTTTCAGAGTCTCGCTTGAGCAGATAGGCCTACTTCCAGTTTTCCCTGATCTTACTGTAATTGTACTTTCAACCGACTGCAATAATAAACAGACTCACACCATTCATCAGTGACGGATTGCTTTAGACATATTGGTCTTTTAATAGTTCTTGAAAACTTTAATCTTCAATCTAAGAAAGTAAGAAATTTCATCTCAATCATGAGACTCCACGCAAGCAAACAGACTCACCTAGCACCTGGCGCAGCTCAGACAGTAGGAGTGTTTGTCTGCTGATCCGTAGCTGTGGTCGGGTGTGCACTAAATGAAATGTTTAAGTCTATGTTGTATGTATGTATGTATTTATTCACACTGCAAATGGATATATACCCGGTAGCAGTGGTAACTAATTACACTCAATAATGACAATAATAAACACAATTAATAAAAAATACAATTAATAATATGAATAATAATAATTAATACTAATAATAATAATAATAACAGGGAACATCCTAAATTAAATGAAGCACTTAAAATAACATTTAAAGTAAATCTAATTTGTATCTTAACCTTAAGTTCGATCTAAAACAAACGAGTATGATATGTTCATACCTGCACAAGTACCTTCCAGCACTACACTCATTTTGCTGTCAACTCACTAACTGGACTGGAACTACGACTGATTTTATCCTGATTTCACTAACACTTCAAAAGAGTGACCCTGTTGTGCGCGTTACTTGTGTTTGTGAGCAGGGTGTCTACTGAAGGACATGTGACCCACACTTATACTTATTCCAATGTTGTTGAACTAAGAAAACGGTATTTAGTTATAATGTATATGAAATAAATTAAAGATCATTGCGCATGAGTTTCATCGGTCCGCTGCCGCTAACAAGGAAGATGAACATAGAGTAATACAGAAATTGTAACGGACATTTTTCCACGTTAAAAACCACTATTTCTAGAAGAAAACACATCCTTTGTGAAAGATAAATTAAAAAGGGGAGAGTGGTAGAAAGGAGAGAAAACATACGTTTTACAATAGGTGCACTTAATCCTTTATGCGGTATTATCAACTCTGATATTTTAAGTGTACAAGATCTAGAAAAGCAAAATCCCTTTAATTTCTTATGATGATGTTTACGATATCACGTTGGAGTAATAAATGATTATGCCAACATCTAATCGCTACTGCGAAGCTAAACCTTCACGCTGTTCACATACAGTATACAACAGCGCTCATAATAATTTTAGGACTCTTCGTGTTTGAATCAGCCAATAGGACTCTAAGCTTCACCTTTGTGTTCTGTTTTTCCATGACAGCATAATTCAGCCGGTTTAATAGAGTCGTCTGGCACTGTGAGGTTTGCTTCATATGGAGTCCCGCTCACTACTTGTGTCTGATTTAATGAGGGCTTAGCGTGTGTTCGATTATTCATCTAACCTTCTCGCTCTCATTTTAAGCAGTAGCCACGTGATACAAAATGGGAAAAACAAGAAAGGAAAGCAACTGCCTAACACGTATTTCAAAAGAAGTGGAAATTAGAAGTCACAGAAGCTTTACTTTTACAAAATTATTGCGGTACAATTCTACAAACTGGATTTACACACATGCAAGCGAAGATTAGAAATTGTGGCCTATGTTAAGTTGGCAGAATGCTCGCAAACAGTTAAAATTGTCAAAAAATGTTAATATGTCCAAGAACATTGTTACTACTACTACTACTACTACTACTACTACTACTGGTACTATCATTATTACCAACTTGTTAGCAACAAATTTGAATTATGAATCTGCATAAGAACATAAATTAGCCTATTATTGTTATTAATTATTGACATTACTCAAGACAAAAACAACAAAAATTTATTTTACGTGATTTGGACGATATTAAATACATTATATTTTAATCACAAATTTAATCTTTTATATTCTGGTAGTAGATTTTGTATTGTACAATTTTTTACATAAAGTAGCCTATAGTATTCAGGTAATTTAAAACTCGTAATCTATAGTTTCATATGATCTGATGATGCTTTACATTTCTATAACCAAAGGGTGAAAACGTTAATCATGTAGAAATACTTACTTACTTACTTACAAATGGCTTTTAAGGAACCCGAAGGTTCATTGCCGCCCTCACATAAGCCCGCCAGCGGTCCCTATCCTGTGCAAGATTAATCCAGTCTCTATCATCATACCCCACCTCCCTCAAATCCATTTTAATATTATCCTCCCATCTACGTCTCGGCCTCCCTAAAGGTCTTTTTCCCTCCGGTCTCCCAACTAACACTCTATATGCATTTCTGGATTCGCCCATACGTGCTACATGCCCTGCCCATCTCAAACGTCTGGATTTAATGTTCCTAATTATGTCAGGTGAAGAATACAATGCGTGCAGTTCTGTGTTGTGTAACTTTCTCCATTCTCCTGTAACTTCATCCCGCTTAGCCCCAAATATTTTCCTTAGCACCTTATTCTCAAACACCCTGAACCTATGTTCCTCTCTCAGAGTGAGAGTCCAAGTTTCACAACCATACAGAAGAACCGGTAATATAACTGTTTTATAAATTCTAACTTTCAGATTTTTGGACAGCAGACTGGATGATAAGAGCTTCTCAACCGAATAATAACACGCATTTCCCATATTTATTCTGCGTTTAATTTCCTCCCGAGTGTCATTTATATTTGTTACTGTTGCTCCAAGATATTTGGATTTTTCCACCTCTTCGAAGGATAAATCTCCAATTTTTATATTTCCATTTCGTACAATATTCTGGTCACGAGACATAATCATATACTTTGTCTTTTCGGGATTTACTTCCAAACCGATCGCTCTACTTGCTTCGAGTAAAATTTCCGTGTTTTCCCTAATCGTTTGTGTATTTTCTCCTAACATATTCACGTCATCCGCATAGACAAGAAGCTGATGTAACCCGTTCAATTCCAAACCCTGCCTGTTATCCTGAACTTTCCTAATGGCATATTCTAGAGCGAAGTTAAAAAGTAAAGGTGATAGTGCATCCATGTAGAAATACTACAAAACAATAATAAGATAGGCTGTACCTAAATAAATAATAAAGTTGAAATTTTAACTTTTCATAAAACAAAATAACCTTTAAAATATAAAATTGTAATATTTATTTTAAAACTTACTCTCTCCTTGTTCTATTATTTATTATTTTAATTACAAAATTTCAGAGTGAAATTCCATCTTCATAAATCTTACTTCGTTACTGTTCATTGAACACGTAAATTTAAATTTTATTTATGCCGTGTTCTATTACACATAATCAGTTCTTTCACTGAGAATATTACTCCTACTCTATTACATGACTCTCAAATAAAAATATTGTTCACCTGATCCTTTCTAACATTCGGCTTAACAACTGCAATATTTTTCGACTAACTTACATGTGATTCATTTTAGGTTCACGAGCAGGATGTGATCTGAAGGCCATTCGCGTGTTACTCTCAACAGAAATCAGTATTAAAATAATAATGTCAATGAATGAATAAAAGTAATTTGTATACTGTATTTTCTATTTTGCAATTTAAAATTAAATGTTATTACAGGAAGCATTTTTGACAGCCCAAACCTAATAGCTTCACAATATCAACAACACGTGTGGACAACAAGACGGATCCCTATCGTATATTAAAGCCACTACAAAAACTTTATGAAATACCTAAGCCTGTCTGATACTGTTTCCCCCTCCAACTCGCTTGAAGAAGTGCAGACCCTAAGAATCCATAAACCTGCCTGCCGTGGAAACATTTATCTGCTATGAACCAAGAATAACAAAGTACGTCCTTCGCTGTAGCTCAAGTTGTGATTCTGTTTCCTACTATGATTACGCGATAAATGAAATGATTTGTTACTTACTTAAGAATACGTGATAAATGAAATGATTTGTTTCTTACTTAAGACTGTGTGACTGCAACCTGTGTATATTTTTGTGTGACTTTACTTTGTTTATAGTGTTTTTTTTTCTTTTTATTTCTGTTATTGTATTTGTATTTCTGGTGGTGTGGAAGATAAGGCCTGATGGCCTTAACTACACCAGAATAAATAAATAAATAAATAAGATTGCGCGGTAAATGAAATGATTTGTTTCTGGGTATTTTACATAGGGAAATTCCTTCGTACGACAATAAGAGAAACAATAGAGCACCATGTCCAAAGTCAAGGCATCTCGGATGTGACTGAATGTGAAAAGTTAAATACAAAGGGTACCTCATAGTTTTCAAAGCCGAGATCCCGTACACGTAACTGGGTAGTGCCACTGCTTCTAATTTTTGGCAGGGCGTTCTGGTAAGGCAATTTCTATTTCGGAACAGCGCAACATGAGTATGATGATAATTAATTGAGATATTCCATGAAACGTGGAAGGATTAAAAACTTTCCTAAGGATAATCTCAGATGACACACTGAAGAAACAAGATGTACTGATACGAAAATGTAAGTAAGCTGTACTAGTCATACTCAGCACGTAATTTTTGGAACTCAAGGTGTGAAGGGACGGCCAATAGGTGGGACTTCATGCTTTTTGAAGCCATGTATAGGCCAGGTATGAGTACCGCGAAGATAACGCCATAATTCGGATAAATAAAATGACAATAGGCATATATACACCACCTCAAAGACGGACTAAAGATATAATAGAAATAATTATGAGTGCACTCAATTCACAGTCACCAAAGAAAACGATAGTTGGGGATTTTAATTACTGTAGGATAGGATAAATATTCTTAGTCTTAAGAGTCGAGACAGTACTAACGCTGATGAAAGAGGAAGGTTTTGGACTTTTCAACAGACCGGAAGATAAAACGTACTATGCACATAACGGATGTAGTACATTTAACTTAATTTTCTATAGAGGAGAGAATATTACTGTACAAACGGAACAACATGTTTTTGTTTTACTTATTATGTATATATTATTATGTAAAAGATAATAAATTGGTGGATGTGTACGGAGACATTTTTACTGGCTATAGATCTTAAAACCCCAAAAATTTGTGTTAAGGAATGTTCGATTGTGCATGATTATGTAAATAAGAATTCATGTCACTATATGCCACTTCAATTATCGCATTATCTTAAGTAAGAAACATTTTATTTCGTTTATCATATTATTTTAAAATAAGAAACAAAATCATTTTATTTATCACGTTATCTTCATTAAGGATCAAAATCATTCCATTTATCGCGTTATTTTTAGTAAGAAATAAAATAATTTAAATTATTGCTTTATCTTCAGTAAAGAACAAACTAACTTAATTTATCACGTAATCTTAAGTAAGACATAAATTATTTCATTTACCGCGCAATCTTAAGTAAGAAACAACTCATTTCATTTACCGCGCAATCTTAAGTAAGAAACAACTCATTTCATTTACCGCGCAATCTTATTTATTTATGCCGGGGGCCTCCTTGACTATTCGAGTTACCCAAGGTCATGTTACCATGATTTTGTTAGCCTTCTTTCTGTTGGTTACTTTATTCCAGGTCTCTTCCACATCGCAGTTATCTTCTTCTTTGTTACTTTCCGTTTCCTTTTCAGGGTTCTTTTCCGCATTGTCATATTTTTCTTGTCTCCTAACATTTGTCTTGGGGCTTGGTTTTGGTTTTCTGGGCGCGTTTTGCCTTGAGACTGGACGATTTGGTTTCTTTGATTACAGTTGGTCGCCGATCCTTTTCTTTTTGATTTTGACAAGAGTCACGCTCACACTTTCCAAAATATGTTCTTTGGGCTCATTACTGGTTTTGTTTTATACCTTAACTAGTTCTTCTGTCTGTAATTTGTGTGGTCTTCTTGATTTCCGCTTTTGTTTCTTTCATTCAGTCCGGAGGCGAGGAGTTTATTCCATAAGTGTCGAACAGATGGCGACACTTATTACAAAGCCAAATCAGCCGACCTTCATTGAATGTTAGGGCCTTGGATTCTGTCGCGTTCAGAGATAACCATTTCTGCTATATAGTACCAGAGTTAGCAGTTTCCATCGCATTGTACAGTGTCTTCGTTTACGAAGATTTTGTCACAGCTAGGGCAGTTCTCGTGTTTGCAATAGCAATATTTCCTACCATGTTATTCTCTTGTGCCGTTACTTGAATTTTCTTGAACTTCTGTCGGCGGAGGCTCTTAGATCATGGTTATTCCCCTTTTTGTAGTTATTCGTCTGTGACTTCCCAAAATGGCGGTATCCTACCTATTGTCACGTGTTTCAGGTCCTAGGACTCTCCTGATGTTTTATTTTCCCATTCACTAACATCTGTGCTTGTGACTCAAGCTTGCTGCTACTTTTAAGCAGACGTGTTTTCGCGAAAACACTATCTTTAATACATAGCCTACGTACTTCTAACTTTTACACCCACCGCTTTCAGACATCTGTACCGGAACAGGAACTTCACTTGCGTGCTGTGTTTATTTTTGTATCATCGATAAGTATCGAAATCGAATCGATTCAAGAATCAAGATAGCCATACATGTGGTGATGGTGGAAGTGGTGGAAGTACACGTTGGAAATATGCATTAATTTGCTGTTATTAAACACCTGTAATGAAATTTATCGGTTTAATACGCTCTTAACTCACAGTTGAACTATATACATAACTTCAGACTAGTTGGTACAGTATTATTACATCAAGATGAGTACAATATTGGATAAAATTGCAGCTATAGAAGCTGAGGTAAGTTATGTTTTGAAAATCCTCAATTGTTCTTCATTGTTTTTTTTTATATATGTGGTATAACGTTTATTGTTCTTATCCTCAGATGGCCCGAACACAGAAAAATAAAGCAACAGCAGGTCATCTTGGCCTTTTGAAAGCTCGACTGGCCAAATTGCGACGAGAGCTAATTACTCCTAAAGGGGGAGGCGGGGGCACAGGTGAAGGATTTGATGTTGCCAAAACTGGTGATGCACGCATTGGTTTTGTAGGTAACCAAATATTGTTTTGCCTTGTCGGCAGTTTTAAGCAAAGCAAATCAAAGAATCAAATGTCAAATAGGTTATGTCACTCTCTCTTAAATGTTACAAATGTAACATTGAAGTTGAATTTTTACCGGCGTTTTTTTTTTTTTTTTATTTCATAATTTCACATATTTTCTCTGAGATATGTAATCATATTCTTAAAAAGGTAACACTCACTTTTATCAAACAGTAAAAGTATTTGGAAAAATATGAAAGAATGATGCAACTAAGCTCTTACAAGGTGTCGAATACTGCATAGTATAACATAGGGAGTGGATGGGTGACGTATGTTAAATGCGCATACTATAGTAGGTGACGGGAACCAGCCGCTACACCGTTCTTTTAGATTATGGAAAGTATTTCTTACTTTTTCAAATATATGGGTATAAAATAATAAACAAATGAAAATTTTAGTCTTCGAGACTTTGAGAAGCAGTGTAGTGTATACCACTGTTTCTCACTCAAACATGGAAATAATAGTCGAAAATATGTGACTGGATAATGTAATTCCGGTAAATATTATTTTGTCTTTCCTAACCATTTCCAGAACAGATAACCCGTCTTCATAAAATAGGCCTACCATGTTTTTCTAAGTTTCGGAAGTTTAATAAGTCTAAGTACAGTAGGCTACAAGGTTATACCCAGGTAAATAAAAGGATAAAAATGAGAAGCAGAATGAGGAGACAAAGAAAAGGTAATTACCTAGTTAACGAAGCTCAATTTGGCCGACCTGTTTACAGAATAAATTATGAGGACTTGCCCCACCTCTCTTTAACCATGTACAAGCTAACCTAATTACTGTGTAACTATTAAGTAGCTCATTCTTGATATCACAACTATAAGTCGGCAACGTGAACTTGATAAGTATCTGAAAAAAACTCATTATTATTCCCTTCATTGCAATTAATGCATTTCCACATATAAATTATTCTTGCTTCCAGGCTAGTACTTTTCATAACTAAAGGAAAAATTCCATTCAACCAAGGTTTACTGGCCAGGAAACATATAGAGTCTACTTTTAAATAGAGTTTTAAATTGCTTTGTAGGTTTTCCATCTGTCGGAAAGTCAACACTACTCAGTACCCTAGCTGGTGTATATTCGGAAGTTGCTGCCTATGAGTTTACAACCCTGACAACAGTACCTGGTTGTATCAAGTATAAAGGTGCAAAAATTCAAGTAAGACTTCACTTTCTGCTACAGAATTTAACAGATTAAGATGCCTTATTAGGGTTCCAGATATCCACTCACCATGGATGAATTATCACAGATGCCGAGGAGATTTTCAGTTTTGTTCATAATATATATATAAAATATAATTTTTATTTTCTTTCTCTATCTAGTTAACATCTATAACATATGTAAATAAGCTAAACAGATACTGTGGACAAGTTGTATTTCTGGAGTCTGGCTTAACATTCTGTCATATAGATGCGTGTGATCCAAGTTACTTTTCTATCAGAAATTCTCATGAAGTCAGTCCTGATGGCTCAGAATGGTAATAATTAATGAAACGGGTGTGAAGATAATTCAGAGTTGCAGAAATGGATTGTTTTTTTTAGAAATATTATGTCATTATACAAAGAATTATCTTGTGTGGAATCAAGATATACTGCTAAATATTTTTAGCGCCAGTATTTTAAATAAAGTGCTTTCATATTCTTAGCATGATTTATAACATGCCCATATTTCGACTTATATTTATTTCATACTAGATGACATAGTGAGATCCTCTTGACAAGGAAGCCAGTATAATATTAGGCCTGCACTTGAGAAAAGACGTAACATCATACTGACAATAGACAAATATTCATAACTAGGCATGATTCAAACTTATAATTGTAACTCAAACTTGCTCTTGGATCTTTGAATATATTATGCTTGGTTGTAAAATAGTGGTTTTAACATCTTCATTGCTTATTAAGTTATTACCCATGAAACGCATCTTAAGAGTCTCTAACTATACCACCCAATAATAGTTGCTTCGTCAGTGACAAGTGATGATTAGAGCAGAGTTCTTTGTGCTCTTGCTTCTCTTTGTAGATTCTTAATGCCATAAAAAAATGTATGAATTTGAAAGATGAAAGCCATCAGCATTAAGCTGAGATTTCGAAACAGTTAATAACATTGTAGCTTACGAAACCAAATACAGTATAATATCCAATGCCTTTATTGTCTTTTTTACTTATGTGTTATTTTTATTCTTGCCTATTTACAGTTGCTGGATCTGCCAGGAATCATTGAAGGAGCCAAGGATGGTAAAGGCAGAGGCCGACAAGTAATTGCCGTGGCAAGAACTTGTAGCTTAATTTTTATCGTCTTGGATGTGCTAAAACCTTTACAGCACAAGAAACTGATTGAACATGAGTTGGAAGGGTTTGGTTTGCGTCTCAACAAATCCCCACCAAACATTGTTTTCCGAAAGAAAGACAAGGGTGGTGTAAACTTACAGAGCTTGGTAATGAGCCTTTGTTATCTAAATAATATGGATTACTTTACTTTATTTTACATTGTTTCTATTAAGATCATTTGTTTATGGTAGGTTCCACAATCGGAGCTTGATCTGGATACAGTGAAGTCAATCTTATCAGAGTATCGTATCCATAATGCAGACATTACCTTGAGATATGATGCAACAAGTGATGATTTGATTGATGTCATTGAAGGAAATCGCATATACGTCCCCTGTATCTACTTACTCAATAAAATTGGTAAGAAAAAATGCTATTTGACTTTCTTATGATATAAAGCATAAGTACAGAGTCATTATTATACGAGTATATTAGGATCAATTCCACGGCATATACATTCCTGGCAAGAAAACAGACATTTGCCAGGAAATTGTTTGCTGTAGTGGTGGGCCAAGACTCTTACTTAAAGCAGGTAATGGAAATGTCTCTTTCTCAAACAAGCAGCATATCTCGTAAATATGCTCTCACCTAAACTCGGCAGCAGGCATTCATGCTCGATGTTATTTTTCAGTTTCTGTACTGTGTGAGGATTACAGAGAAACTTACGTTCTTCTGTAGCCAAATAATGCACCACAGTTGTAACCTTACACACTAGGACGTGTTTAGTGATTACATATTTGGATAGAAAGCAAGGCATATACAAGTGGAATGAACAAGTTCACATTTTAAGGGAAAGCTGGTAGACAGATGCCTCCAAAGCATGTTGCTGTATCGTCACGAAGATGCAGGATGCTATACAGTCGGTCCTGATGTGTAGTAACAACTTAGTAATATGATGCTACGGAAAATCAAATTAGAGATGACATATTACATTACCTGATATCAAAAAAATTGTTCTTGAAATGTCATTGTCTAAAAGCAATCTTTCATTTTCACTGTCTAAAGTTTGGGACAGATAAGGTTATAGTTTTTATTTAGGACTTGGTTTATCTGACAAGTGTCCTGCGCCGTGACATCGTGGTCTAATGCATCCTGCCTAGGACTCGTGTTACGGAATGCACGCTGGTTCCAGTCCTCATGGGGGAAGAAATTTTCTCATGAAATTTCGGCCTGTGTATGGGACCAATGCTCACCCAGTATCGTGATGTACTTGGGGAGCTACGATAGGTAGTGAAATCCAGTTATGAAAGCCAGCTATAATTGCTGGGGGGGGGGGGGGGGGGATCACCGTGCTAACCACACGATACCTCCATTCTGGTTGGATGATCGTCCACCTCTGCTTCGGCATATGGACATGGGTCCAGCAGCCAGCTGGTCGGCCATGGTCCTTCATGGGCTGTCATGCCTTGGATTATTATTATTATTTGACAAGTAAGAATATGAAACATCAGAGTTTGAACTTGAAAAGTTATGATATGTTATTTGAAATTATTAGAAAGTTCGAATATTCGATCTAGAAAGGAGAAAAAAACTTTTTGTTGAGAAGAGATATAGAGCATACTCTCTCAGTTGTAGTAAATGTTGAAGTAAACGTGAATTAGATTCAAACTTTGAAATGTGGTATGTATAATGATAGCTTATCAGGAGGTACATTCATTCACTCATTAACACCATACACAAATTGACATATGCCTGTAAATTAATTGTTTAATAACTACTGCATAGATGTGTAAATAATAGAATATATATATATATATATATATATATATATATATATATATAATACATTTTTATCATGTATGAACATTTAAAACTATTAGCAATCTAAATTATTAATGCGGTATTGTTTTCTAGATCAAATCAGCATCGAGGAGTTGGATATTATTTACAAGATTCCACATTGTGTTCCCATTTCTGCCCATCACAAATGGAATTTCGATGACCTCCTTGAGAAAATGTGGGAATATCTGAAGTTGGTGCGCATGTATGTATCAGTATACATTTTTCATGCAGTAATATTTTACATTTTTCACTACACTACCGGTCAAAATTTTTTGATCACCTATCACAACTATGGATTTGTGGTTAAAACAGGAATTTCGTTTTGAATATTCTATCATACCATAATGCTAGAGAGAGAAAAATATTTATTTTGTTGGTCTACTTTAGTTTTTCCGATGTGTTTGTACATTGAAACAAAAGTTGTTGTTGTTTTCTAATGCCAGGCATTTGACAATAAAGTCATTTGACCTCTTGCACTCCAATATTTTTCAAAGATATTATCATGACTAGCCACTGAAGCACAGATTTTGAGGTGTTCCGAATCCATTTCTTGGTTTGAGTTGCACAATGGGCAGTTAGGGGACTGATATATTCCAATTCTATGCAGGTGTTTGGACAAACAATCATGGCCTGTTGCCAATCTAAATGCAGCTACAGACGATTTTCGTGGTAAATCGGGAATTAACTGTGGATTTTGATGCAGAGAGTTCCATTTTTTCCTTTGGGATTGAGTTATCATATTTTGTTTGTTGAAGTCTAAGTATGTAGATTTAATAAATCTCTTCACAGAGTAATACATAGATTTAGTAACAGGTCTGTAAGTAGCAGTGCTGCCCTTCTTTGCTAAAGCATCCACATTCTCGTTTCCCAGGATTCCACAATGGGATGGTATCCATTGGAACACAACTCTGGAGTTGAAACAAAAGTATATAGTTGTTTTCAATTGACCAGTAGTGTAAATTAATTTGTCACTTGTTTCAGCTATACTAAACCCAAGGGACAACTTCCAGACTATGAATCACCTGTCGTTTTGCATTCGGAAAGACTAAGTGTTGAAGACTTTTGTAATAAATTACATCGGAGCATAGCAAAGGAGTTTAAATAGTAAGTAAAATTAGGTATTGATTTATTCTAAAACAAAATGGCTGCACAAGTTTTCAGTAGGATAGAATTTCTAATTATTTCCTAGTTTAATAAAAAAAAAAAGAATGTAGTCTTAGCTGTATTTCTTGCAATACTTGAATTATTATGTAAATAATTCATATTAAAAGATAAGTGATTTTACATCGAATAATAATTTTGCATATACACTTCAAATATATTTAGGCCTATATCATCTGTTTATTTATTTGTGCTATATATTTCCGTGTTCGAATCTAATATTAGCCATAAAGTTTAAGCTGGTTGGCATGACATGTTAAAAACCTTTTCCTTTTCAAAGAATTTAGCTTCATATAAACTAACTTTTTCTTTGTGCAGTGTTAGAGACCAGCTTACACACACATAGAAATGTATGTAGGTCTAAATGCATTACAAAACTGGTATCCTTAAAAAGTTGTTGGAATAATTAATTATTGTAAATGAAGCCACAACATGTAGTTCAATTCATAATATTTATTGAAACAATACGTAAATTTCTTTCGCAATGTTTTGAAATCATAATATAATATAGCCTTGTTTGTTTCTGTTCTGTTCATCTGTTCACGTATTCCGTATTGATATTTGTAAAAGTTTTATCAAGAGTTTAAAAGAAATATATTGCTGCTAACTTTTAGATGAGAAACTGAATATTTACCTCTGTATGCTATCATAATATGTAATATTTATTATTCTAGTGCTCTGGTATGGGGGTCCTCAGTGAAGCATCAGCCACAGAAAGTTGGAAAAGATCACGTCTTGCATGATGAGGACGTGGTGCAAATTGTGAAAAAAGTGTGATTGTTTCAAGAGAAGATGTGGAGGCTTCTTGAGTTCAGCACAATGGACTAAGAGTCTCAACTCTGCAAAGTCGATGCCTCTGTTTGCCTCATGTTGTGTAACAATCATGGCACTAATACCTTCAGTTGATACATAAAAGATAATTATTTCTTTTTCATGTAATTGTGAATTGTTTGGGGTCTAAATGTATGCATGGGACAGAATCTTCAGACTTGCAGAAAGGGCATTGACTACTGTGTAGCCACGCAATCCCAGAGTGACTGACTATGCTTATGGGTTAAATGGAAAATGAATGAACATACCGGTAACTCATGTTGTGAAGTAATAAAAACTTATAACCGAAGTTTAGTTTTATTACCTTATTTCATTCCCAGAACTAACCTCTCATCCTCATCCATTTTATAATTTCTTTAGTCCAGATTTATATGCACTAAATGTTAAGAATGACACCGAGTGTAGTTGAGTGGATGTGGTATCGGTTAAGAGGGTTCACAAGACTATGAAATGTAATAGAGAACTAATCACAAAAATTAGACATGTATGTATCCATTGTCTAACCACTTCACTTTACATGATTCGGGTTTCGCATATAGCGGATGGATGACAGGAATGGTTGGCTCAGTTGGTATAGTGCTGGCCTTCTATGCCCGAGGTTACGGGTTCGATCCCGGACCAGGTCGATGGTATTAAGTATGCTTAAATGCGACAGGCTCATGTCAGTAGATTTACTGGCATGTAAAAGAACTCATGCAGGACAAAATTCTGGCACATTGGCGACGCTGATATAATCTCGGCAGTTGCGAGCATCTTTAAATAAAACAACATTATTATTATTATGACAGGACTGTGACCTATTTAAAAGTTGCACACCACTTCGGCGGGCCATGATGTGTGCCTGTTGAGAGTTCTGTCGTGTATTAGGGTGAGTGTAAGTGTTCGTGTAGTGTATGGAATGGGTGATTATTAGGACTGGGTTTTTTATGACCTAAAAATCTCCAAAATGTGCAGTATAAAATATGCACTTATGACCTAAAAATTCCAGAAATATGCACTATAACATAAAAAATTATTACCTAACAATATTATTATTAAGTAATAATTTCAGTTGTAAAATAAATTAGTAAATCAATTTATGACAATGAACTATTTAAGAATAAAATGCACCCAAGAAGCAAGCTAATGAATAGAATTTGATATTGTAGTATACTTTTAGTGCGGTTTTAGGCATAATAGCTCGACTTTATTGATCAAATTTTTTGTATTCGACAGATATTGGAGAAAAAATGAGAGTATAAGGGTACAGTACATCATTATTCATAGATTTCAAAAAGGCATATGACTCTTAAGAGAGAAGTTTTATATAACATTCTTATTGAATTTGGTATTCCCAAGAAACTAGTTTGATTAATTAAAACGTGTCTCAGTGAAACTTACAGCATAATCCATATAGGCCAGCTTCTGTCTGATGCTTTTCCAATTCACTGCGGACTAAAGCAAGAAGATGCACTATCACCTTTACTTTTTAACTTCGCTCTAGAATATGTCATTAGGAAAGTTGTGGATAACAGAGAGGGTTTGGAATTGAAAGGGTTACATCAGCTTCTTGTTTATGCGGATGACATGAATATGTTAGGAGAAAATCCACGAATGATTAGGGGAAAAAACAGAAATTTTACTTGAAGCAAGTAAAGCGATAGGTTTGGAAGTAAATTCCGAAAAGACTAAGTATAATGCTCATGTCTCGTGACCAGAATATTGTACGAAATGGAAACATAAAAATTGGAGATTTATCCTTCAAAGAGGTGGAAAAATTCAGATATCTTGGAGCAACAGTAACAAATATAAATGACACTCGGGGGGGCCGGGGGGGGGGGATTAAACGCAGAATAAATATGGGAAATGCCTGTTATTATTTGGTTGAGAAGCCAAAAAATCTTAAAGTTAGAATTTATAAATCAGTTATATTACCAGTTGTTCTGTATGGTTGTGAAACTTGGACTCTCACTTTGAGAAAGGAACAGAGATTAAGGATATTTGAGAATAAGGTTCTTATGAAAATATTTAGGGCTAAGAGGGATGAAGTTACAGGAGAATGGAGAAAGTTACACAAAACAGAACTGCACGCATTGTATTCTTCACCTGACATAATTAGGAACATTAAATCCAGACATTTGAGATGGGCAGGGCATGTAGCACGTATGGACGAAACCAAAAATGTATATAGAATGTTAGTTGGGAGGCCGAGACATAGATGGGAGGATAATATTAAACTGGATTTGAGGGAGGTGGGATATGATGGTAGAGCCTGGATTAATCTTGCTCAGGATAGGGACCAATGGTGGGCATATGTGAGGATGGCAATGAACCTGCGGGTTCCTTAAAAGCCACTTATACGTATGTATGCTTTTTGTTTTATTAAAATTATAAATAGTTGGCGTATGCTATGATTTTTTCACATGCTTCTTTTTTTTTATGAATCCTGAGTTGCAATGTACAATGACGACCTCATGCAAATTTTCAAATAATGATTTCCTATTTTCAGCCAACAACGCCTTGTATTTCGAAAAACGTCTTTCTACTTCAGTTAACACAGGAGGAGCATATTTAAAATGGGCAATATCAATTGAATCTAATTCTGAGTCATTAAGAGAAAAATTTTCACCCAACAAAATCATTGAAATGGAACACAATGTATGATACCTTTTGTTTTTTTCTAACACTTTTATTTTGATTTTCAAAATGTACGGGGGATACTATAGGTGATGGGGTCCTATAGCCGAGTAAATACAGTGTGCTATAGTTGTCAGCTGTCATGAGCAGATTCGTACAGGACAGTTTTTTTTTTTTCAATTACTTTGGCAAAAACAGGCTACTCTATCTTTAGAAAGCAAATATACTTTCCAACACAATACTGCTCTTGAACACTCAGCAGTATGTGTTGGGTAATTCTGGCTAACAAGCTAATTACTATCCCTCAAACCATCTTATTCGTCAGAACTTGCTCCCTGTGAGATTTTTCTTTTTTATTGATAAGGAACACATTTCAAAGACTATGAAGACGTCTATAACAACATATAGCAGATTTACGAGATACATTTATTCTACATGAAATTCAAGGAAAGCAATACAAAGAACTGCTTTGAAGGGGACCAGAGTCCTGTTCAGCAATAATCTGTGTACAAAGTCTAAGTTGCGATCTTGTCTGACCTCGAGTAATCATATAATGAACAAGAGAATACAACATGTTCTGTTTAGTGTACATTCTTGCTATTTTATTTTGAAAAGCTACAGTATTATTATAACACTAATCTTTAAAAATGTCTTTTATATCAACATTCGCTTCCCTTTTTTTAGCTTCTTGAAAAGATGAAGCTATACTCGTTGTTTCTGCTTTATGAACATCTTCTTTATCACTTGCAGCAATCTTTTCAGCATTCATTAAATCAACTGCTTCTGAATATAACTTCTCTTCTGGCGTTTTACCTTCATCTTTCAGTCTGTTATAAACTGAAATAAATCTCTGTGTCTGTGTTTGTGATTGTTGATCAGATAAATTAACAGAAGGCAAAGACTTCTGTTGCTTGTGAAAACTCCTGAAACGAGTAAAAGAAAAAAAAAGTTGTAAATAACCTTAACAGAAATGAAAAGAAGATGACTCCAATGGTTCATGAACTGTGCACAATACTTGGATATTTCAACTTTTAGTTCAAAAAATACGTCTCCATTTTGGAGCTCCTTACTGTATAAAGCGGGCTTATGTGAGGGCGGCAATGAACCTCTGGGTTCCTTAAAAAGCCAGTAAATAAGTAAGTACTTTACCACTCCATACTTACAAATTACCAATGAAGTTTCATGACTGTGTTCCACAAACGTACTAGTATTTGTAACTTACTAGTGAATTGTCAAGTATTCTCTATGAATGAAATACGGTAGGACTAATACATACATGTGTTAATGTGTTTTAAATATATTTATTTCATAATATTACGACATATTTTGATAAATATGTGCTATAGAATATCCTTTCTTGCTTCCATTTCCTTCAAAAGAAACAATTTCAGCTCCTTTGACACCATTTCAATTTTGCAGTGTTTGTAATTTCGTAATAATTAAATTTGGAGATGAAGATCGTTATTAGTGAATCTGTTGGCTAATATGGGAAACTATCAAGGAGCTTTATGTGGGGATCGCAGAAGAAGAAGAAGAAGAAGAAGAAGAAGAAGAAGAAGAAGAAGAAGAAGACGATGATAATAAGGAAGTAAACTTTTCACTATTAAAGAAAGTCTGTCTTGTTGATAAAAAGTTCCGAAATATTAGATATTTCAACAGCTACAGCAAGATTCAAAACATATAAACCTTGCATAACATTCAACACTGTGAAAGTATATTGTGATGTAACTGATGGTACTTGTATTATAACGGAAACAATAAAGGCTAGATGAAGTCAGTCCACTATTTTCTATTTCCGAGATTCTGTTACAAACTTAAAACATGTGTACTGTATACTATTTTTTGTACGATCATATTTTTAGAATTGCAAATACTAAATAATTGTTATGATATATTTTGCACTGAAAACATAGAGTACTTTTTTTTTTGTAAAGGATTTTCCTTATTGTTTTGTTTTATCAAGCCCAAGGAAAATGACAAAGAATCAGGATGTGTAGCATTCTTAGCAAATCAAACTGTATTATGCAAATATAGTATTCGTAGACCAATGTCAGCTTTATTTTGAATGTACTCATTATTACTGAATATCAGAAATACAGAGAACTCTATTTCACCCATAGATGTATTAGAGTTGTAGGGTTTAACAATTTAAGATATATACACTATTGGGTTAGTAGACCAATATTAGAATTTAGCAAATACATTATTTACAAAAGATGGAAAATGTTTACAGCTGTGCTTATTTACAAATAGTCAGAGTTAGACTTATTTAAGTATACATTAACATGTATCTTTCACACAAGGACAAGGGGCAGTGAAACAAAAGATGTCTCACAGACTGTAGAAGATATAATTGCCAAAAATAAATTGTCAAAATAAAATTTGGTTTTAGATACTTAGAAGATAGTGGAAAAAATAGGTTTCCTGTAGTACTCCCCTTGTCACTTTCTCACCAATTTTGATCCCATTTTTCAATAATATGTTTTCATATTTGGTTCTTCACAAACAAGAAGGGCCTTAATGTGTAACAAATGTGGAGATTTGAAACAGCAGCCAGCTTTGCCAATTCAACTGCTCTCCTATTTCCACTATTTCCAATGTGCTCTCACCTTTGAGAGGAAAATTATGATTTGGACTTTCAGTAATTAGATGTCCAATTTCAAAGCAAGCGAGTACAAATTATATTTGTCCTCAACAGCCTATTGAGCTGATTTACAATAATTTCCTAAGGAAGCACTGGTTTATTTGCAGTACTCATCGTGCAACAGAGTAATATTAACATAGCCTGCTGATCCAAAGCTATGCTCAGATGTGGGCTCATTTCCTACTTAGGCTGATTATCTCATTAGGTCTTTTCCGAGGTTTTCCCAAACTGTAAAGCAAATATCAGGCAATTTCATGGCGAATCTTCAGCCTCATCTTCCCAAATACCATCTTGCTATCACCAATCCGACACTAATAACCTAGATGATATAGTGTTAAATAACCGACTAAAAATAAATTATCATCAGCTAACACACTGGTCTTCCACCCAGGTAGCCTGGGTTCGATCCCCAGTTAGGTCGTGATGGAATTTGTGGTGGACAAAGCAGACATTGCAGAGCTTTTTCTTGAGGTATTCTCACATCTCTCTTTCATTTCACCAATACTCTTCAGTTCCCCTTCATTTCATCTATCATCCTCAATAGTTAAAAATAGGCAGGGGTGAAGCCTTGGGGGTAGCTCAGATTTTCAATTCTGATATGGGAAAAGCTCAGGACTCTGGCCCTTATCTGGTACTCGTCTGGGAAATGGAACCTGTCAAGGTTGAGGCAGAATGGCCCTCCTGTCAGCATTGGATTCATGAATTTTCATTTCATTTATTATATTCCATAGATCTTACAAGAGCAATGAAGTTTTAAGATGTGGAACAAGTCAAAATTTTACAATATTACAATTACAAGTTTTACCATTTTTACAGTTTTACAATTTGTTACAATTTTCTGCGATTTTTTACAATATTTTGGCGAGATGTAGTGAGATGAGGTGAGGTCCGAGGATTCGCCAAAAGATTACCCAGCATTTGCCTTTTGGTTGGGGAAAACCTCGGAAAAAACCCAACCAGGTAATCAGACCAAAGGGGTGAAATGAAGTGAGGCCGAGGACTCACCACTCAGCCCACTCGTTTAACCCGATACAATCATCGCATATGGGGCGCACAATGTGCCACTGTAAATCTAAGTGTATGGATCAGTCCTGGGTCCAGCCCTCATAAAAACAAAGTCATACCAATATTATCACCACTGTAATAGGCCTAATACTTAAATTGGGTTGAAAAGTGACTGTGTTAAATAATAATTAAACTTACGCTCTAATTATATCTTCAGGGTAAAATATATTCCTTATAGGAATATCTGGTGCTGGGCGATCAAATCTTGGCTCATATTTCGGGGGAAATGCTTTGTAGACATCATACCATATAGGTTTGTCTTCCTCTCTTAAAGCACCAGATCTGAGGAGGCCTTTTATCCTGCAAAATAATAAACTTCATTAGAACTGTGACTCAAATTTATATCGTACAACTCTTTAAACCACAGAAGTTAGTATCTTTCTACCATTGCCGGAGGTAACAATTTAGGCCTGCACCAAAACGGATCATATGAAAATTGGATGGGGAGTTTGATAATGGCGTAAAGTCCCCCGATACTAGTCAAAGGTAATATACGACAATAATTTCATGATTTAACACTGCGAAGTTATAAACGTTGTTAATTTAACAAGTTTAATAATACCATGTCATTAGTGAAAAAAAAAAGAAGACAGCCTTAGAGAAAAATAAGTTACCTACAAATTTCATCCCATTCATATTATTTTCCTTTTGCTACATGTTACTGTATTTCAGCCGACCAGAGAATGTCTTACTTGTTTTACAGTTACCACCATCCAGAGCAATTGCAATGTCGCCAGTTATGCCTGTATCGACAAGTAAATACACTCAAAGAGAACTGAAGAAGGTACCAGTATGTATGTATAGTCAGCAGTCCGACGACTGGTTGGAATCTCACAAGTGACACCAATAAAGCACCACTCGTGAGGCAACTAAACCAGGAGAAGGAAGTAGTGCTGTTGGTAATTTGACAACATAATAAGCTGCCCAGGCAACCTAAACCAATACACTTCAGGAAATAATTGCAGTAATGAGATCACTGCTTTCTCATTCACAGAGTTAAGTTCGAAGCTAAGTAACTAAGAGCATCTGTCTTCCACCTACCAACTTTCAAATGATTACATATGATAAAAGATTAGTTTTTATTACCTATTATAATTTTTGTAAATTTACAGACGTAACTATAATATCATCAAATATATAACATGTAGTGCAGAATAAGGACATGACATTCAACATTATTGCATTTCCGTACTGAATTACAATACATTAACCTAACTTTAATACAGTGAGGAAACCGTATACTAAAATGTTTCCTTAAACTTTAAACATCACACTACCCACATAAGTATTGTTATTTCATCGACAGAACAGCATCCTAATAATACCTAGAAAATATTGTTCCAACTTTCTCCAATCGACTGCTTGCCATTTTTTAACATAATTTTATTACTATTAGATATTAATTATACACATGAATTAACACCATCGTCGCCACTCGCCAAATCAATGATCGATATCACATACATAAAGTCGACTTCTCCGACTACAGCAGGAATCGCGTGCGAAGAGTCGACCCTAGATACACGTGTTTTGTTTTGAGTTGAGAGGATTAAAAAGAGCAACATTTTGAGCTTCAGAAATGCTGGTTACAATAAATAACAATGCGGGTGATTACATTTTAAACATAGATATATTAATATAATGGAGAGATGTAACGAAGTTTTTTGAAATTCATTCTATTCAATCATTTTTACAATGATATTGTAAAATTGAGCAACTTCTGCACAATTTTACAGCGGGTTTCCAGCAATCGAGTTGGCGACATTGCCTTATTGTGCGGCACCAGGCAGAGTCGCCAATTTCGCGGTTTTCTCGCTAAATTTTTGTGTGTTAGTTTAGCGAGTAAAATATAAGAAATTTGTGTCATATCACATCATATCATATAGCTGATGTAAGAGTTTAGCGGAATTTCTTAGTACACTGTGGCAAAAAACTTCATTTTACATTGATAAAGCTATTTACCGACTTCTACACCATTAGTTTTTAAAAATTGTGTTGTCGACACTGCACTAAGCTGAGCACACGTGGGGCGTAATTCGGCTCTGTTTCAATATGGTGTCAATGTGACGTTTGTTTTAGTGTGTCTGGTCGTTGGAAGAAAATAGTCGTATAACTCGAGTGTTATTATTAAAAAGTATATAGTTTCGTCACATAACAATGCCTGTTACAACAGAGGGCAAAATTGAAGCAATTGGTCGTGTGCTAAATGACCAAAGCAGACCTCTGAAAGAAAGATTTCGAGCCCTATTTACTTTACGAAATCTTGGGGGTCCCGTCGCAATTAAATGTATCCAGCAATGTTTCGGAGATCCCTCGGCTTTGCTGAAACACGAACTCGCATACTGCTTAGGTCAAATGCAAGATTCGAGAGCTGTACCTGTTCTGATAAATATTTTGAAAGACAAAAGACAAGAACCTATGGTGAGACACGAGGCAGGTTAGTAGAAATGCACAATTCTCCAATAACTCGCCATAAAATGGTTACTTATAACAGAGTTGGAGCCTTAGTCGCTGCGCTTTACTAATAGACCAGTTACATTTTAAATATTGTTTCAGGTGAAGCTTTGGGAGCAATAGCATCTAAAGAGGTTAAGGAAGTTCTTGAAAAATATGCAAACGATGATGTAATAGAAGTTGCAGAAACTTGCCAGCTAGCACTGGGTAGAATCACATGGCTGACAGAACTAGCAGCATTAGAGAATTTGCCAGAGAACCCTTATGCTTCAGTAGATCCTGCACCACCATCACAGGAAACAGACGTATCCACATTGAAACGAATTTTGCTGGACGAAAATCAGTCTTTGTTCGAGAGATATAGAGCTATGTTCTCTCTGAGAAACTTAAACACACCAGAAAGTATAGTTGCACTTGGCGAGGGTAGGTATAAGTTCCTGCTGGAAGATAACTTTGCACATTTTATCATATGCAGGGTTAAAATTCAAAATAATAGCATAATTAAATGGAATGTTCAGGGAAAGGGTTTGGGTTTTTCAGATACGGGATTCATGAGCTGTAAAATATCCTTACTTTGTTGCAGGGGGAAACAATAGATCTTTTTATTCAACAAACCAGTTACCAAACATGGTTGCTGCAGAGTCAGCAAGGATGGTCACTATTTCCTAGTAATGCACTTTTAAGTGTAAATGAATTACTTCTTACTGCCAAATTGCCTTCGTAATGTTGGCTGCCTTGACAATTCCTGATACAGTAAATTTTGTTTCAATATATGGGTTGGCTTCATTTCCTCCTACTTTTCAAGAGAGTTGGGAAAATTTTATAAAATTATCCTTTTAATCATAATTTCCACCACCATCTCTTATTGCACAATATATTCTCAAAAGTAGTATACAATAATTGTTTTATATAGACAGAAACTTCTATTATTACCAGTTTGTTTATTATTCTTATAAAGTGTTTTAAGTTGAGAAATCTGAAATAGTGATAAAATGGACTGAAGAAATTAGTTAACGATTACAGGTTTGTTCAGAATTTGGTAAAATAAATTACAAAATAGAGAATATAATAGAATGAATTCAACTTCCAAAATCGATATCAGAAAAGATTTCTTCTACCGAACTCATGAACACAGAACTTAATTAAGTCTACCATAATTTATTTACAGAAGTTCCTTTATAAACAGATATACGGTATAAAACCTATAAACTTACAAATTAAAAACATTACTGCAGTACAGATGTTGCAGACACAGTGTAGCAATTAACTTCAACAAAATACACAGAAAAGGATGAGATTTTAGACCTGTATTTAAATTTAATATCTCCAACGTTTCAGAACTACTTACAGCTTCGTTCATCAGGGTAATATAAAATGCCATTGTCCCGCTCCCGCTCTGTACAAGGTGTCCAAGAATGGTATCCAGTAAAAGAAAAATAAGTATTTATTTCAGTGAGAAATTGAACTTTCGGATAAGTAACACAAATAACTATATTACGGATTTATTATTAATTTGTCCTACAGAATAATCTCTGTAATGTTGACAATTAATATTTGAGGAGAAAAATTCGCTCCGGCGCAGGGGATCGAACCCAGGTCCTTTGTTCTACGTACCAAGCGCTCTGACCACTGAGCTACGCTCTGGTGGTCCCAGTACAGGTAAAATTCAAAGGCAAAGGGTTTGTTGAATGAAATGCAGGGTTGTTCACTTCTCAACACTGCTAACATTTGACAGTAATTGTCTTACAACTTAAGGTGATTCACTTCTGTATACCGTACTGTTAAAATTGTCTTGCAACTTACATTGCTTCTCAATACCAAATCCTATTTTCAATGCTCAGAAAATTTAACAAGCAAAAAATGTTATAGGGAACATACAAAAATAAAAACACATAAAACTGAGACTCTATATTCTGTTAAACACACCCAGTATGAGTTTCTGTTTCCGCATTGGACAGGTTCCACTTAATACAGGTTATTTTATATATATATATATATATATATATATATATATGAACGTAAATTCCACGGTATAGTCGGAGGCACCGATTTTGGCAGATGACCTCGATGACATTTCCAGTAGGCGAGCCAATATTGTTTCTGTAAGCTGCGAGAATGAGATGCGATAACATTCTGAGTCGTTCATATTTTCATAACAGCAGCTCATATCAATTATCCTTATTATGAAACACACCACGGTACAGTCCTACTCAAAGAATATCTTTAATAAATGTAAATGACTTCCGTTCGCAATGATTTTACAATACGTTTCCTACATTTTCTAAATTAAATTAATTCTTAATTAAAAGGAAAATTCTACCCTTACCAGATCAATATACAAGATTTGTCCAGTAATAATCTAGGGATCGTCTACTGGTGGTGCGACAATTCAAGTTAATAAAATTACGAAATTGTGAATAGAACAGAGAAGAAAGCATTTTAAAATATTCGAAATCGTACAAAATATCGGAGAAACCAATTTTCCCTGCACAAATTGCACCAATTGAAAAATATAATTACCATTCACAATAAATACTGTATTTTATGGATTCTAAAAAGTTGTTTATTAATCTAGATGATGACTATACTAAATTCCAGCACAACATTCATTCAGAATATGTATAAATTACACTTTGGATTTTACTAAATGTATAGGCCTACTATCAAAAGGTGTTACATACCCCCTTAAATACTGTACATGTGTTACCTGTGCGATATCCGATGTTTAATTTTTTAAAATATAATTCATAGTACTGAAACTGCCATATTGAATTCGCACAAATTGTATTATTCGTAATTTTCGTCTCGAAAACCCCTAAGATATCTAATTTAATTTTTCACCCATTTTTGTCCCACTCCACCATTTTAGGGACAAAGTTGGACTAAATAATACCTTATTCGTATTCTGTGATCGCAAAGATCCCCAGATATCGACTTTCATCGAGATCGGATGACATGAGATTTCTCACTCCCTTCTGACTTTTCATCAGTACCTTAGGATATGGTATTTAAAAAATCTAAGAATGTTTAACCAATATTGTAGAGAGTAACCTTCACTTTAAATTTTACGTCTCTAGTTAAACATAGTTAAGTGAATTTTTAAAATCGTCGACTTCTTTCTCTCTCCTCTCTGCTCGGAAGTAAAAAAATAAATAAATAAATAAAATTAAAAAAAAGTTATTTCAAGGGAGTAACCTACATGAAATTGAATTTTTTTACTTTTCTTATACATTTTAGAAACAATTCTGAGATATGAGATGAATAATCTAACCCAATTTTATGAGTGAATCTTTGTATTAAATTTAAAGGCTGCACGTCTGCTGGTTATACAAAATAAATCGGTATAATTATTTTGATTATTACTGCCTCCCATTTTCCATCCCTTAATGTTCGTATTTCGTAAAACTCAGTCTTATCTATTGACTAAGGATTAACATATTTCCATATACATATATATATTTCCATATATATAACAGATTATATTTCCATTTCGTACAATATTCTGGTCACGAAACATAATCATATACTTTGTCTTTTCGGGATTTACCACCAAACCTATCGCTTTATTTGCTTCAAGTAAAATTTCCGTGTTTTCCATAATCGTTTGTGGAGTTTTTCCTAACATATTCACGTCTTCCGCATAGACAAAAAGCTGATGTAATCCGTTCAATTCCAAACCCTCTCTGTTATCCTGAACTTTCCTAATGGCATATTCTAGAGCGAAGTTAAAAAGTAAAGGTGATAGTGCATCTCCTTGCTTTAGCCCGCGGTGAATTGGAAAAGCATCAGATAGAAACTGGCCTATACGGACTCTGCTGTAAGTTTCATTGAGACACATTTTAATTAATCGAACAAGTTTCTTGGGAATACCAAAGACACATATAGACTACTGTAATATATGTTTAGTTTTTGGAGGTGTCTGTCCAGAGTGCACAAATACTCGGGCGTGCATGTTTACTCTTATGTCCTACCCATTCCACTGCGACAGAGATAACAACCGATCTTGCAGCGGTTAGAACTCGCTCTCCAGATCGCAATAAGAAAATCCATCTGCCAAAATCCCTGGCGCGACCTATACCATGGAATTTTTCCTTTAAGGCAAGGTTCCCGTTTAGTGCAGGTTCTGTTATGGACAGGTTTCACTGTAACTGATAGTACAAATTTGAAGAGAAAATTTCGAAACATTTACAATAAAGTTAAATTGACACTTATTTTCATTTTATTGGACATTATTCTCGGATACTTTGATGATGGAACCCATAAACAATTGTGGAATGTTGGAGATTTGAAATACATGGTGTGAAATCCGAAACTTTTCTTTCAAGCAGTCACTGTGGAAGCTTAAAATTTCATAACAAGATTTATCTTATGCAGGTTTGAAAGCAGGCAGTGCACTCTTCCGCCATGAAGTGGCATTTGTGCTGGGTCAGCTCCAGCATGACACCAGCATCCCTTATCTACAAGAATCTCTAGAAGATACTGCAGAGAACGAGATGGTGCGCCATGAATGTGCAGAGGCTCTGGGAGCCATTGCGTCACCAGTTTGTTTCGAAATTCTGAAGAAATATCTCGAGGACGAGAAGCGAGTAGTGAAAGAGAGCTGTGAAATAGCATTGGACATGTGTGAATACGAGAACAGCCCAGAGTTTCAGTATGCAAATACTTTACTACAAGTGTAAATGATAAACAGAACTATAGAGTCTATAGGAGTTAAAATTTTGTCAGGATATTTGATTGTGTAATATGAAAGTAATAAAATGTAAAATTCTGCAAACCAATACACAACTCAGCTATCACAATAAAGTTCAGTGTTTATTTTTTCTTTCTTTTAATATCAATTCGAAAATTAGGTTCTTTGAAGTGTACTTTTAACTTTCCAGACTTTTGCAGCATATTTAGATTTTTAAATTTAAAATATGTGAAAAGACCATATAGCAATAAAATATTACTTCTGCTGAATTACGAATATTCATTTAAACATTCCAACTTATGGTATGTACCGTATTTACTCGAATATAATATGCACTCCAATATTCTTGGGCAGAATTATCTGATTTTTTTTCGAAGTTTTTCTTCAACTCACTTAAGGACAAATGATGGGCATCTTGCAGGCCTTTGGTTCTCAGATTGAGTTCTCCATTATCACCATTTTCATCCCGAAGTTAAAGGAGCATAATGAGTCTGCTTTGCTACAATATTTATAGCAAAGTCAATAGCATTAATACACTGAATTTTTGGATGATGGTGACGGAGTCAGTTCTGTTGTCTTCAAATATCCTTCTGTGTCCTGTAATACTTTTTGTAGCTTTGCAGTCAAACATGTAGTGTGTTTCTTTCCGAAATTTCCTGAGCTCTTTGCAGTGTAAGAGATGGTCTTCATTAAGAATTTTCCTTACTGGAAATGTCCAAGAGTCACATTTGTAACTTCTTTTATAGCAGTCATGAAAATATATATAACAAATGCGACACTGTATCATCATTAAACTGCAGGTTTGAAACTTACCAGATATTTGCAGATTACTTGCTACCACTGTCATGTTACCACAGCGTCATAGGAAAACAAGAATGGCATTACTATTGGCAGATGGCAGAGGAGTCAGTTTTGAGGAACTGAAGCTTGAATACACTTCTGCCAATTCACTGCATCAAGATTGCTGGAAAGATTTAATTGAACACTGGAAATATGTATAACATATACCTTGCATAACTGAACAAACCAAATGATCTACGTAACAGCTGAAGAGAGATTCAGAGTGAGGTAGAGCAGATCAAGCAATCACCTTTAACTTGATGACGGTGTGGTTGAAATGTGAATTAAGTCAAGGATAGAATTCACAAGAGATCATTTTTTGATGCTACTGACTGTACTCTTAAGAGAGAGGGCCTCAGAAAGCACTGATTGACTAAAATAAATGGCAGAAGAGTTTTGGAGTTGATGCAAATAATGAACAGCATGTCAGAGAGAAAGATACATTGTGTGAATTCAGCCTCCACAGGTTTGATGGAAAGTAAAATCTGGATTGGAAACAATGTAAACTACATTATTGGATATGATTGTGAATTCTGATACATACACTAGTATTCTATAAAATCATTTAGTCGCAATACATATGGATGTGTAATAATACAAATTTTTTCAGAATAATTCCACTAGTCTTATCATTTTGTTGTTTAATAATGTTTTCGATGTGTATAAACAATATTACTGAACAGCAAGAGCTTTTCAGAAGGGTTTTCTTTTACGATGGGGCTGTGGATGGAAATTAATTTTTGCTAATCTCCAAAAATCAAACACAAGGAAAATCGTGGGAAAAACATTAATAAGCTTTGAGAAAAATATAAAAACCAACCAAGAAAAGAAGCTCCTGCTGCCTTCAGATTAGCCATCAAATATCAACTGACGAATGCACCATATGCAGAGAGCCCAACAGCAAAATGGACAACCATCTACTAGCCTGTTCCAGTCTTGACGAAAAATTACAAGATGCAGGGAACATCAATGCACTCTACTGGACTGCTAGGCAACAAATGAACTTATCCTCCAATGTTGGTCATTAGAAAAAGAAGAAGAAATCTTGTAATTCAAACCTTTCATTTCAGTGAAGTTTCGTCAATTGAGATGTTAATATAGATTAAGTGAATCAAGTCTTTGATTAACATTACTACATTAAATGTGATGCTATCCTATGGCGATCAATAAAGATGCTAGGGTTTTTCATTTACAAGCAATTAAAACCTACTATTGTCTCAATCAGTGTGAGGTAGTTTATTTTGTGCTGTTGTGAGAAAAAAAACATACACAGGTTTAGGTATATAGCAGAACATGTTATGTACATTGCGATTGTTCTGTACAAACAAATTCAGTTGATACTGTGTGTAGAAGATTTTGTCGAAAATTCCCTATTGCTTGTGTATCTCATAATGAAGAACGGTCAGAGATTTTCAGTTTTACAAACAAAAGAGAACAACAAAAAGGCAATGTAACAATTTATGTAGATAGAAATTTGTTACTTTGACTTATTTTAATTTAAGTCACGCACTCAATACACACATACAAACACATTCATAGACTGTAAGTGTACAGGACGATATAATGTATCTCAGAATTGAGGAGTGCAAACAGGAAGGTTTAAGTTAATAAACCGAAATAACAAAACGAAGAAAGACAAATTAATTCTATTTATTAGTAGATGTATCACTAACTTCACACAAAAGGAGATAGAAAGTGACTTAATGTACAAATATGCTTGTGTAAGTACAGAGATATATTGAATGTTGAATATCGTGATATCAGTAATAGTTGGTGTCACAGGAACTGTAACGAAAGAACTGAAACGCTGTGTGAAATAACACCAAGAGACACGCAATAGAGTAACTATAAAGCAAAAAACCATACTAGCAGCATCAAATATAATAAGAAAAGTGTTATAGTGTGATATGTGAAGCCATGGTGTTTCAAGACGAGAAGTGCCTAGAAAAAAATCTCTCTAACAAGAGATTGCGACAATGACAACTTAATATTACACTTTATTATAAAAAAAAATGCTGAATTTAATCGTGAATGGTGATAAGAGCATTTAATTAATAATTCTTAACTTGCACACATTTTATTCTCAACACTTTTTCATTTCATTATAAAATTATACAGACGTCTTAAAAGATATAACTTGTTTTATAGCATGCATCTCAACAGGATATTATACGAAAAATACATCTGAACTTATTCACATAAGCTGTAGGTTCAATGAACATAAAAAACTTGCAAAAAAAAAGAAAGTGTTACAATAAAATTTTCACCACTATCTTACTGCATGTCAGCAGCCACACTAGAAACAATGTTGACTTATTATATCTGCAGAGTAAACACTAAAAAAAAATTGTGGCAATGCACTTACTATGAATCGTATTTCCATTTCATTCTGGCTTTATAAATCACTCCAAGGGAATGTAATTTCGAGAAATATCTGATACTGGTGATTACAAATAACAGTCATCCCATGAATTTGCCCATTAAAACTTGAAAATGTTCACATTTATTGTTCTCGCTAAATTTGCTTACATATTCAAGTTAAATTACGTAATTATATTTTTCCCATGACATCTCGCAGGATCTGCTAGGAATTAGACCCAGTCTCCTTGATATGAAGCTGTAAACTCATCTGTGGCTGTGTCTGAATTAGCGTATATAGTTGTAATTTTAATCAGTAAATTATCCACAATTCCAAACTAGTTCATGATTTAACTTCATAGAGAGAGAGAACAATTTTTTATTTTACTCAGATTTCAAACTATTGCTACAAAGATAAATACTACAGCTTCTAAAAAAATAAAACATATTATATATTTCTTTTTTCGATTTGTAAAGCACAGCTGGAGTTTAAAATATCCGACTTCAGCATTTCATGGCAAGAAACTGAGATTCTGTTATGTCTTATAAAATTGTCCATCCATACTATGGAGCAAAGAGAAACATAAAAGCACATTCTACTCGTCATTCTGTAATAATAATTATCGTATTATGTTTATTACATTATTAATTCAATACTACAAAAACGGGTGAATAATTCGTTGTAAAAGTGAAATAAGTAAATCTACATGCATAGATCATTGTATTCTGGAAGAAATGAGGGTCAGCGATTTCAATAAGAAAGTAACTGAGATCTATGGGACAAAACATTTAACTATTCCGAGTTCTGTGACCTCTGCAGAAGGTCTGTTTCTGTGTGGGATAAAGGATAAAGTGAATCAGCGTGACGAGCAAGGGGAGACATCTTCGAATGATCCACAATGATGCCCTGTAAACAGGCAATCTTATAACTCTGGCAAGAAATCATCAGCTAGAATCAGGGGGGTTCACCTCTCATTGGAAGATTTCTTACATGAAATAGAGACATATCTAATGGAGTCTGTCTTCAATAATTGATCGTTTTTTTTTTTCAATAATTTCTCAGCAGGTGGCAAACAAATACAATTCTACTCCAAACATGAGCGACCATATTTTCATTTGAAATTCAAATTTTAACGTTTGAGTTCACTCACTGACCACAGTACCAGCAGAATATACAGTATTATTCACGTCTTTTGTTAATGTGTGTTATATGTGTTCTTTTATTCTTTTCAACAAAATATCAGGTAAAGAGTTAATACATACTTACTGTTGATTATATAGGCTAAATGGAAATGTATTTACTGAAATTATACATACCCTATTAAACATAAGAGAATTATTGTGAAGTAGTTTTCACATACTATCGCTGAGCTTATTGTAAGATGAAATGACTGATATGCTTTAAGAAAACAAATGCAAAAGAATTAAATACATAATATGTGTTATTTATTAGGGATGTAAGAAACATCATAACATTGTTTTCTATGATTCCACCATGTCACAGAAAACCAGGGTCAGAACATGCTGTGTATCAGGTTGTCTGGGCTCCACTGAATTACTACAGATGACGTCCATGATACTAAATAAAAACCTTTTCCTGTTTATTAACATGAAACATGTGTACTAGTAGTTTGTCTCAATATTGCGATATTAAAAGACACACAGCTAATCGTATGTTTCAATGTTAAATTCACCTATAAAAAAAACATGGTTGTATTACTCTCTGTAGGTCTGAAGATGGAAGTAATTTAAAGAAATACATTAAGTAAACAATATTACATGCGTCTCAACATATTTCGGAAAGTGAAAAGAATGCTAAGTCCGGATTCCTTCTATTTGAGCCTACATGTATTACGTACTTTATTTCACATTTGTTTGCTTGAAGCATATCAATAATAATCTCGTTATGTTTCATTTATATTTACAATTTCAGGAAATACATTTCCATTTAAAACGCAGTATCAACTCCTTACCTGATAATCTGTTGAACAGAATAAAAGAACACGTATAAGACATTTCATTCCTTACGAGTTATAAAAAACATGCCCTTTCCATTCCCTTCCCAACCCGAAATACGAAGCTGGTAACTATTAATTATTGTTACTGGCAGGTGAGCTGGAAAAAGGAGGATAAAATTGTAATCGAAATGGAATACAAATTATGTATATTGCAATAGTGAATAAAATGGTCTGGTATAGTAGTAAATATTGTTACCGACACAGAAAGAGAGGTTGGTAGTAAGATAGTAAATGCTGTTACCGACTTCAGATTTGCAACTGCCCGCAGATGGCTCTACGGTCGTCCTGGCATTCTATGTTGGCATCGTTTAAGCATTGAGCTGCACATCTTTCTGTGTGTGATCTGTGGCTAGAATCATGCAAGTAATCTTACAGTGCAGCTGTGGACGACAGGAAGACAAAAGTCACCACTAAGGAAAAACTATGCAAAATTGACCTGTTACAGGTTCCAAATGGTCCTGTAGCTATGTGACAGCACAATGAACCAGAAAATCAGAACTCGGAAATAAACAGCACATTTTGTAAAAGTAGACACTCATGATAGAAGCCAAGTACCTATTTCCCTTTTGATTTCCATTTTTTTACAGGGTGTACATCCATATCTATTTTTAAAATTCTTTGATATTTCCCTGTTTCCCAGATACAGAATATTTTTTTTTTCCCCACTGACATTAAAATTTATAAAATGGAAGCTGGAATTAAAGTAGCTATTCATTCATAATTTTTTAACGTATTTTTGTAATTCAATTCTTTTTGTTCTTCAGATCATAACAATGATTGGTTTAATATTAAATATTTATGTTAATATCTATTAAAAAAATATTTACACAATTATGTAAATGATCATTATATACATTTCTAAGTTCCATTCAATTTAATCTATTTTTAAAACAAGACATCAAAGGTCATAGAGCAGGAAGTCAAGCTAGGAAACAAGAATATAGCAATATTATGGTTAAAACCAAAGTTGGTGAATCCGCATTTCGCCATATTTATTAGTAGGCTACCTACAAAACCAATGTCCTCATTGGTCAAAGTCATCTAATACAATGTAATAGGCATTCTTCATTGGATGATGGCTAGTTTAAACTTATGCATGGTTATGTGTATCATGGGTTAAAATGCACAAAAAATTACTTCGATTATTTAAAGTTATGGTACAGTATTAATGAATGTATGTATTGTTAGACTTCTGACACTTTATATGTGCTCAGCCAAGTCAGAGCAGTGGGGGGTTGTCTCACTACAAAAATATCAGTTCAAGGAGGCATGCTTAGTGTAGCGTAATTTGTTTGGGAAGAGGAGTTGAATACACTTTTATCTTATATACAAAAATTAAATAAACATAACAGAAGCAGGAAATATATGTTTTTAGAAGCACAGATAGACTCAGACAGAACTACTGATGTGTTCTGAAAATGCGGTAGTGTTGGTGTAGTGCTGTTACACGCATGTGCAGAGTTTCTGTTCTTGTCTCTCAACATCCTTCTCTCTCACACACTAATAGTCTGAGAATGCACAGAAGTTTATCAACCGAACAGAGTAAAATACTACTACTATTACTACTATTATTATTATTATTATTATTATTATTATTATTATTATTTCCAGGATTTTTCCTGAATTCCCCGTTATTTCGCAGTTTTCTCGTAAGTTATAAAATTGCTGATATTTCCCAGTTTTCCAGATGGGTGGACACCCTGTTCTATTTGTCAATCAATTATAAGCATGTAAATAAACTTATTTAAATTTAAAATCACATTATCACATACAATACAATGCCTATAGAGATCATGTAAGTTGTACTTAACCTCTGCTATTTAATTATCTGATTATTTAATATAATAAGACAAAAAACATTATGGCACAGGCATAAGAGACTTTTATACAATTTTGTACTGCAAATGATACAATTTTGTACTGCAAATGAATCAGTTAATTTTAAACTAGTTGAAACACGACTAACTCACATTAGTAGTTGTTATAACCAACTGCCATTATAATGTTAAAGCACACAAAAAAATATCACAGTGTATAAAAATATATATTCTGTGACCTGAGATATGCCAAACACATCCTTAATCCAAAATTCAGCTGCCATAAATTCCATGAAACAAATTTAACAAAATCTGGTGAATCTTCCTAAAACATACATAACATACAAGGAGCGTCCATAAAGTAACTTTCCCACTTGTCCCACAGCTAGCAAATCATATGGCGCATGCAATAGCGGAACTTCCCGAGTGCTCTCAGTAGCTTCGTTGCATTGGTTGAAGATGGACACTCCAATTCCAGCTCCTGCCATGTGTGAAGTGTGATTAGTGATAAAGTTTTTGAATGCATAGGGCATAGCGCCGATTGAAATTTATCGGCAGCTGTGCCAGGTCTATGGGCCTAACATCATGAGCAAGTAGATGGTGCATTGCTGCTGTAGACAATTTTCAGCAGGACGCCAAAATATGCATGACGAGGAGTGCAGTGGGAGGCCAACCATCATCACAGACGACCTTGTGGAGCAACGCACCATCTGTTTGCTCATGACATTAGGCCCATAGATCTGGCACAGCTGACGATAAGTTTCAATCGGCGCTATGCCCTGTGCATTCAAAAACTTTATCACTGACAGCACTTCACACATGGCGGAAGCTGGAATAGGAACGTCCATCTTCAACCAATGCAACGAAGCTACTGAGAGCACTCAGAAAGTTCCGCTAGTGGATGCGCCATAACAGGACATTACTCTATCACATACATGCAGTTGCTTCGCGCAACATATACTTTGCTAGCTGTGGGACGAGTGGGAAAGTTACTTTATGGTCGCGCCTCGTACTATTACTCAAATTGTAAAGTTAAGCTTTTTCAAACTGTTCAATGGAGAGGTACAGGGTGAACAGATTATGAATTTACCACCCACGCCACTGCAGGGAGTGCAGGAATGCATCATCAGTCTGAGCTGAACAGCTCATGAAACCACACGTGTACAGTAGTGTGCTAAAAAAAAGGTATAGCTAATAATAGGCCGAAGTATTCTATTCCACAAGGAGTGTTTATTTATGATTCGTATGTGTGTACAGAATCAGCTCACGCTGTCATGATTATTCCAAGAAAATTTCTCTGATGATAGAATTCCAACTTGTGCTGTGATTCATAAATTAGTTAACAAATCTCTGGAAACAGAGAGTATTCGAGATGAAAAATGAATACAATGAAGCACAATGCTCACTAAAGAAGTTCTAGATGACATAAGGCATCGCATAGAAAAATTTCCCTTTAGTTGATACCAGAAATGTTTGGAAAACGAAGGAAATCAGTTCCAACATCTCCTTGGTTCACACGAGTGAGTATGGTCTTTTTAAATAATTTTTTTTTTATAATATTATTAGCCAGTACCTTCAGTATTGGTTATAGTTTGGTAAAGTGCAGACTCATGTTGCCACACAGTACAGCCCATGCAGCCATGCATGTAGCACAGGAAACTCATAATCTATCCACCCAGTACACAAACAATGACACTGGACTGACATTATATGAACTGATTATCTCCTACAGTTTCAATAACTGTTCTTCATAATACCGACTGAAAATTGAATACTGGTACCACTCACTATCCATGGCTGTTACCAGTCAATTTCATTTTCTTAGGTCTACTGCCCTAGTAATTCAGAAGAGTTGAATACCATTGTCTGTAAGAGAAAAATCCTAAACAGTCTTTATTACTATCTCGTAATGATAAAGTTAAGTTCTATGGCTTTAAAATGTACGATGTATGACAGTCTGAAATGGAAAACAGAACAGAAGCAACACGTAATAACAAAATGTTGTATTTTCGTAAACTACCCAACTCGATTTTTTGCAGCGTCATATACTTTTTTTTTTTTTACTTTGTATGGTGAAAAAGTAAAACATTTCGTGTCAGTCAGTATTAATCTTCAAAGAATTATTACCTCACACACCAGCATTCATGGAAGCGCAATATATGTAATTTGAGGTAAATATAAATATCTAATCCTTCAACAATTAGACACACAGTTTCCAGATCAACAAAATTAATTAAACATAAACACACTAAAATTAATTCCCCACACCAAACATATACACATACCATGACATTGATTTCAACTGTATCAATGTTACACATTCTTCTTAAAGTGGTCGTTTCCTAAAGCTCATTCCAATAACAGTTTCAAGAAAATTCCAGCAGATACATTATTACCTTTCGATCTTTTGTTTAGTTCGCAAAGTAAATAATTTCATGGCTGACTTTCCCATATGATTCAAATCCATTATTGTTGAAAGTCTGGTGAAGAAGAGTTCAAAGGGTTAACAGTTCATTATTACCTGAAATAGAGATAAGGTGATGATACCATTGGGCTGAATTCAATACTGTCAACAAAATGCACAACTACATTTACAACACTATAATATACCTTGCAGATAAGAGTAAAAAGTGTGATGATAGAGTTCCAAGTCCCAAAAGTTGAGTGAATGAAAATTACTTCTTGTATATGAAGATTAACGAGGAACAAAAGATGGGTTATAATTAATTAATAAATATAAATGATTAAGTGACTGTTTCAAATCTCTATCATGTTTCATTACAATTGTATAATAATTTAAAACCCAACTATCAGTTGCGGACACACTGTATTTGTCTAGGGTTTTATTTTACGTCCTTGAAAAGTTTCCCCATATTTGGAGCTTTCTGACTTGATCTAGATGGAGAAATAGTGAGACTTTCGTGACATGTGATCAGCATGACGCAACATCTTCATCTAAGTCAAAATAGGTATGAGTAAATAATAATAGACAGACAGAGAAACAAATAAATCAGACAGCAAAATATAATTATTTCAGCATTGTGTACTTATTACGATGACAAAGTGCTTTTTATGTTATAGAGTCTACTGGTCCATAGCACCACAGGTTGAATCTGGCATAAATGGGTTCCTATTTAAAAGATATTATATCTGGAGCCCTATTTATACTCAGTAATCTTCTGTATAACCTTACACAAAATCACAAATGAAATAAAGTATTTAAATTTCACAACTGTATGTGTGATTTGATTGTTATTTTGTAATTACTCCTCAAACTTAGTACAGTGAAACCTGTTCAAATCGGAACCTGAACAATCCGGAATCCAGTCTATTTCGGAACAATTTATTGGTCCCGGCAAAATTTGTATGTATTATGTGTAATTTTTCCTGAATAAAATGGAAACTGTCCAACGCCGAAACGGAAACTGTCTGCTACTGTTCAAAACGGAAACAATATTTTGGACACACACTATATTTTGTAACTATATTTTGAAACAGCGTGTAATTTCAAGGAATATACGAAATATGTAGGTCACTAAGATAAAAACAAGTTTTCTTTGCAAAATTGTAGAGGGTACGAGGGTGTGTTGGCCTGTTGGTCATAAATTTTATTACCCTGTTGACTAGGCAGGCGAGTCCCTTCAAAGATTTTCAATGCTTCACACCCGTATACTGTCATAGCTAAACTGAGCGCAAGTGTAGTGATTTCCAGGTAAAAAAAAGTTGCATAAAATGTGGCATTAACATTAAGTGATGAAGTAAAAATTATCGAGATAATGGAAAATTAGAAACAAAGTCTATGTGAAATAATATAGAAGTACAGTTGTGGAAAACTCAGGTGTGACACTTTAAAAAATAAAGATCATAATGAGTGAGTGGCGTGCGGCCAATATTGGTGACACAAAAGGAACCAGAAAGCAACTGTTTATGTGGAAATAAATGAACTGTAAGCCAATTTCTGGATCTGTTCTGCAAAGCAAGTTATTGAACTGGGAAAGAAATTAAATAAACCAGAATTCAAGGCTTCTAATAGATGGCTTCTAATCCAATTAATTAATAATGTGCAGTGATATGCAGTACAGTATTAGAGTGTAGTGTTAGATATTAAATAGAATGAGATTAGTAAACTTTAGTAATGTTTAATGACTAATGAGTGAGTTACGATAATATTTATACAGAAAATGAGATTTTAATCAAGAAGATTCACCAACGTAATGAGCGACAGAAAGCTGATTTAATGTGATGAGTGTTAAATGGAATATTTTGTACATCTTGCAGTTTGCGGCATGCCATTTTGTTTTTCATGTATATGAATGACAAAATATTCCATTTTAATGTCACACCTGAATAACACGGAAACCTGTCCACAACGGAAAAAAAATTAAGACCATGTCACTTCCGTCTTGAACAGGCTTCACTGTACAAAACAACAATATGCATAGCTCATATAAAGAGTTTTGCAATTCGCGGGTGCTCGTATAAAGGGGGTTAAGTCAAATTGTAAGGTACATAAACTTCTCTCCTTTGGTACTGAATAAAACCTATTTGTCACAAACTATGGAGCACTGTAACTGCATCATAGATGGAAGAATAACTTAACCCCTTTAACACAAGAGAAAAGTAATTGTGGATAGTTCAAATCTATACTTATTCCAGTTTAGCCAATTCATACTTAACCCCCTTTACACGAGCATCCGCGAATTATTCCTGTAACTTGGTACAAAATAACAATATGCATAGCTGATATAAAAAGAAAATTTACCATTTATGTTAGCTTTCAGAAGTTCTCTTCACTTAAACATTATGCTCAATAAACCACAGAACAGCATTAATGAGGTTGTCCATTTCCACAGGACCTTGGCTCAGTGGATGACAATCATCATAAAGTAAAAGCCTGAAAAAAAAAATAAATAAATAAATTTGTAAGAAACATGAAATACATAAATTACTAACTCTTAATTCCTGCCTCTCCTTTTAAGGATGGGAAAGCTTTATGCCCCTTACTAAATAATACTAAGCAATGATTTGAATAAGATTTTCTTTAAACATTTCCTATTGAACTATATAGCCAGACATGGAAAAGATTATCTCTTCATTGGATTTATTACAATTTTCTCATCCTGGTATCATTACCAACACAAATTCAACCTTCGAAAGGTAGTGACGTCATACATACTTTGTCTTCACGTTGTTTGCCTTCAGACTGTAATAGTAATTGATTCCTTGACTGCTGGGGACGCGTTTGTCTTTGGTACCAATTGAGAGAAGTGTAGGTGCAGTTACATTGGAAACATAACAAATTGGTGAGCATTTCTTCATCTTCTCAAATTCTGTCATATTTATGTTGTCTATCTTTGTAAACGAAAATCCGCTTTCAACTGCAGTCCTAGAAAAGAAATTTTATGTGAAAAAAATGTGAATTGTTTAAATATAATTTTATTCTTCTGCATGTACGATATATTATTGGATTTTTTAAATTTAATATCCTGAAATATAACTTCAAACTTCAACATTTGATTTCTTTTTAAGTGGCTAGTCACATATGAAGCTCCTACTACGTATATGCACAAGTTACCTTGCAGTGCTGACTGGAAAGACAGACACTGTCTCATACACTTATAATCATAAGGAATAAAGATGAAGAACAGGCGAAATGATGCCAGTGGGTTTGGAAAAAAAATACAAAGAATATTTTTACCAACATTATCTTTTTCAATAATGAAATGACATTCAAAATTAATTAGATTTGAATCCAGGTTTCTTATATACATACCAACATTAGCTGTTTTCATGATAATATCTTGGAAAAATATTTGAGTGCAAGAGGTCAAATGACTTTATTGTCAAACGCCTGGCATTAGAAAACAACAACATTAGCTGTTTTATTAATGATGCTTCAAATTGAAGTTTTCAGTAGGTATAACTTTTGAGACATAGAATGATATAATCTGAGGTTGGGGCACATATTAGGTCGGAATCTGTTTGCCCTGTATGACAAAATAACATGTGAATAAGAAAGGCAGGATGGATGAAGATGAAGGTGATAATGACGACGAAATTAACACAGAGTCCAACACCGAAAGTTACCCTGGATTTGTTCTTAATAGGTTGAGGGAAAATACCGGAAAAAAGCCTAAATTAGCCACCTAATCCCAATCAGGATTCGATCCCGGGCCTGATAGTTTCAGATTACTTTATTATGTTACTATATTTGAACCTACTTACTTACTTACGGCTTTTAAGGAACCTGGAGGTTCATTGCCGCCCTCACATAAGCCTGTCATCGGTCCCTATCCTGAGTAAGATAATAATAAACCTACCCCAGGTTCGAACCTGGGTCCAATTACACCACGATCTTTCACTTTACCAATACGCTACAAAGAGCTACGTAGTACAATATTGTTGAATTAGGCATTATGAATGCTTTCATGTTTGCTATCTATAGTGTTTAATTTTAAACAAAAATGTGTTCATGCCAAACAGAGGAAATACTGTACATATATAATACATTTTATACTTATGCTTATCACTAAACACAAATCTACCATCATATCCCACCTCCCTCAAATCCATTTTAATATTATCCTCCTATCTACGTCTCGGCCTCCCCAAAGGTCTTTTTCCTTCCGGTCTCCCAACTAACACACTATATGCATTTCTGGATACTACAGCTTTGTAATAACAAAATTAGATATTTTAAGAAAAATTACATATCTTTTACAAATTAAATTTAACAATAATTGTGTACTACAGTATATTAAAACTTTTTTCAAATTGATCAAAGCTCGATTAATCTAATTGATTAAATATTTTGATCGATCGACAGCACTAAAGTAAAGTAAACAGACAAATGTGTAGAACTCACCAATCTGGTATATCAGTTATTGAAACCATTGCAGAAACATCTACGACTGGATTTCTTGCTACCACAGCTTTGAATAAATTCTGTAAAGATGAAAATATAAATAAAATTTGGAAATCATAGTGAAAATATAAGAAAAACATTATATAAATATCACAATACAAACAAACAAGTGCGTCTTTTTTAATTTATCATGTAAGTTTTATTTTCCATATTTAACAGCTCTACCTGATATGATGGTAGGCCTACTTGTGTTGAGCATCTCCCTATAATATTGATTTTTACAAATATGTATCGAACATTTTAACTGAAAGATATTTTAACTTGAAATATTTGTGCATAATTCAGTGCCAAATAATTTCATATAGATTAATAAATTATCAAAATATTCTGTCATAGCACACACAACATCCAACAAATAAATTCACAAATTATATTTTTCTTGTTAGTGTATAGCAAGTTTGGACGAAGTGTTGTGTCTTATTATTCCATAAAATCCAAGAATAATCACCCATCGTTATGAATGGTTTTACTTAACTATTGTATTATTTACTAATTATAGTGATGTTACACAGGAAAGATAAGGATTACTACATAAAAATTCAAAAGGGACATACTGTACATATACAGGCAAACTGATTCAGTTTCTTTTCATCTATATGATGAGTGAAGTATACTTAACTTAAATTGCACATACAATGACAATACAAAGAATTGCGTAACATTACCGGATATTGTCCACTAAGATGAGTTACAAGAAATCCTCCATGAGATCCTCCAAATAAAAATAGCTTTCCTGGATTTAGAAAGGAAAACTGTTTCAAAGCTTCCATTGTTGCAAGATGAACATCTTTCACATCTGAATCTCCTATTCTTCCAAGCAGAAATTCAACACTGTCTTGTCCAGACCCTATAGATCCTCGATAATTTATCATCAGCATCCCAAAACCTGCAATAATTAAAAATTCAACATAATTATCGAGACATCAGTACTTTGACGAGCTTCATAACATAAAAAACCACAATGGATTTTAAATAAAATGATGTTTCTTTATGTTTCTTACTCAACACTAGTTATTTGGTCTATGTATCTTGCTGAACAATAAAATATAGAAGTATTCGAAAGGGTCTTATAAATAATTTCTGAGATATATTTGTTGAGGATTCAGAATACTATATTTTCTAAAGAGAAATAACACAAGGGATTTATGATGAAAAACTAGTCTCCATAACGCGAAATTAAAAAAAAAGTTTTATTTAATGATGCTCACAACTGCCGAGGTTATATCAGTGTCACTGGAGTTCTTTTACATGCCAGTAAATCTACTAACATATTATGTCTGTCGCATTTAAGCACACTTAAATATCATCGACCTGGGCTGGGATCGAACCTGCAACCTCGGGCACAGAAGGCCAGCACTAAACCGACTGCGCCACACAGGCCGACACGCGACATTTAGTTAACATTTGCAGATGTATATTTGAAAAATGGTATTAAAGTATTAAAGTCATGATTTCTTCTACGATACAAATATTTAAAATGTATACGATAAGTGATAACTTGACGTCTCTAAGCTCTCAAAAAGTATCATGGTATTACCAAAAGCCTATGAAAATAAAAACACCAAAAACCCTTAAAAATAACGCCAATTTTGAACAGAAAAAAGTAAAACGAAAATTGTAGGTCTGTACCCATTAGATGAATATGTCAAGAGTTATAGTTTTTTTTTTAACGAGGACATGACATTGTAGTAGCTTTTTGTTACAATATGCAGTGGTGATATTCAGCCAGTTCGGATGAACCGGTTGTTAAATTATTTCTAGGTAATATTTGCAATTACCATGAACATATACCGTATATGTTTAACATAGGTACACATGAAAGAATTGGTTGTTAAATTTCTTGAATATCACCACTGACAATATGCAGAGGAATAATAAATTAATTATTATATAAGAAACGGGAGTATGACAAAAAAAAAAGCTGTGTCAACCATAATTTTCAATTTGATTTTCTCTTGGAATTTAATAACTAATAATCTCTCTATTTTAGAACAATCATCAACATTTGTAAACAATGTAAAGATAAAGATACCTTTTTATATACCATGAAGGAGCTTAGGTTGAGTTTGATGCTTTCATTACATTGACACTAGCATGAGATGATGTCATCGGCACCATGCTCAGACTATCTTTTAACCCCAGGAAAGACTTGGTATGATATTCAATTTGAGAGGAGACTGAGTGAATCTCAGGACCATTCTGAAAGTTTTGGTAACGAGAAAAATCTCATCACCACCTCCAAGGATTGAACCTGGGACCTTGCAATCTGTAGCCAATTGCTCTACCAACTGAGTTACTCAGCTGCCTTGTAAATAGGCCTAATATTTTCGCACTTAACTCTGCAAGCAAAGTAACTAAATACACTACACTGTAAAAATACTTTTCATTTAGTACTTTTACGAAAAAAAAAAATCGATTACATTAAGTTAACTGTGATTCAAGTTTGGGATATTTGCCGTCTTGTTTTTAATGCTTTGTTACTTTTACTGATTCAATTTCCAAACATCTATCACATTTATGTATTGCAAATGTGACTTTACAGTCACCTATTCAGCTGGATCCATTATTATTTACCAGGTGACTAAGTGGCAATTGCAATATATGACTCACATATGCCAACCATTAGCTTGATGATATGGCGTTGTTAGCAGAAGAGGAGGTGATACTAAGGGATATGCTACTGGAGCTAAATGACAGCTGTGAGCAGTATGGAATGAAGATAAATGCAAGCAAGACGAACACCATGTCGCAAGAAAAATAAAGAAGGTAAACTTGCGAATTCTAAATGAGCAGCATCCACATATGGAGAGTAGCCACGAATATATTGAATAAACAGTTGCAGTTACCCGATGAGGGGTGGTCCTCCAGCTTGGAGGTTGGGCGAAGGGCTAACAACCCATCACGTAAAAAACAGCTTATTACAAAACCCCAAAATAAGAAGTTGGGAGGCCGGAGAGAAAAAGACCTTTGGGAAGGCCGAGACATAGATGGGAGGATATTAAAATGGTTTGAGGGAGGTGAGATATGATGGTAGAGACTGGATTAATCTTGCTCAGGATAGGGAGTGATGGCAGGCTTATGTGAGGGCGGCAATAAATCTCCAGGTTCCTTAAAAGCCATAAGTAAGTAAGTAAGAAACTGTATAAGTGCAGCTGAAAATAAGTATCAGCCTTTCTTCTTTGTAGAAATACAATTTGAATAACAAAACTAACAGAAGTTCAAGATTACTATCAATGTTTATGTAAGCCAATACTTGGAGCTGCAAAGTACATGTTTCAAACATCACATCAGTCACATATAGTTTTGTATATATGAAAGAAGAAGTCATTCTCTTCAGTAATCTATTAGTCAGCATAATCGTCGTTACATCCAAATTTCGTGAGGTTCAAATCCTGATGAGAAGCATGGCTTTCCTTAAATAAAAGTAATGTCCAGG